>NC_068990.1:16524429-16529364 GCF_001194135.2 Octopus bimaculoides
GGATTTTGGTCTCACTTGGCTTGCCGGGTCTTCTCAGACACAGCATATTTCCAAAGGTCTCGGTCACAAGTCATTGCCTCGGTGAGGCCTAATGCTTGGAGGTTGTGCTTCACCACCTCATCCGAGGTCTTCCTGGGCCTGCCTCTTCCACGGGTTCCCTCAACCGCTAACGTGTGGCACTGTTTCACACAGCTATCCTCATCCATTCTCGCCACATGTCCATACCAGCACAATCGTCTTTCTTGCACACCACAACTGATGCTTCTTAGGTTCAACTTTTCTCTCAAGATACTTACACTCTGTAGGATATGCACACTAACATTACTCATCCATAATTTTTTTCATATAATGCATTGACATGTAGAAGATAGCACGCACACACACAAACATGGTTGCATGGGTGAGAAGTTAGTTTTGAAACTATATGCTTCTGAGTAATCTCACATGGCCCCAAGGATGGGTATCTCCTCATATAATTTCGTATCAACAAAAGCAAAGTTTAGCAAATGGAAACTGAGGCTGATTCATTCTGTATGCTATGCAATATATCTAGTCATATATATATATCTTTTGTATCTACTCATATATATCGCTTTTCCACAACAGAATTTGAAGCATATTTTCTATGGCTGAATGCTTCCTGTTGCCAATTCTCATCCATTTCCAAGCAAGTTATTTCTCCATGGCCAAACAATATTTCCATGTAAAATGGGAAATGATCACTTGTATGATGGCAATGCTCACTTACAACCATCAAGTATCAAGACAAGTGTAACATACAAATGCAAACGAGGTTTCTTCCAGTTTGTCCTCTGGCCCTACTGGACTAGTCCAATGAGTGAAAAAGTCTAATGAAATGCTGTTGTATAGCAAGGGGGGGAAAAAAAAAAAAAAAGAAAAAAAAAAAGAACCTGACTAAACTATCTAAGACTAATAAAAAACAAGTCAACTGTTAACTGTCCTGCCTTTTATTATTCAGAATAATGTATTTATACACTTGCCCCCTTTTTTTAAGGCTAAGTATTTGAAGGAAATTTGGTTACTACTTATAGCATTTTAGACAACCATGTACAGGCTCCTTGTAGTGAACTGTTCTATAAATTGGTAGCATGAGCAAGTGCAATAATAGACCGATATGGAAACAGTTGAATAAAAATATTTGTTTTGTTCATTACATCCCCCCATCAATTCTAGGAAGTGTTAGTGAAACATTGTTTTACAGTAAGATACCCCTACTTGTCACTGGCCCACACCTATTTTTCAAGTAAGGAATCTGTTCACACAGCTTTAATGACACGAAGCAAACAGTGTTGATAAAAGCAATGCTACCATCATCACTTGAAGCTAAGATTTAGGGAAATGCCAGAGAATCCCTTTTTCTTTGTGTGTGCATATGCTATTTCCACTGTGACTGCTCTTCTTAGACATGCATACTGCCAACATTATTTGATTGCCCCAAGCACATAATTCAGTTACAATCTTTGTCAAATGAAACTGACTTAAAACCCTGCTTTAACCTGATTTACCATATGGAATTTACACTTAAGCAACACAAACTTCCATGGATTTTGTCCAACCAAATTTCACCCTAAAAAGCAGTAGTCAAAAAGTGATGTGCATTGGAATCACACCTAGAACCACATGGTCCTAGATTTTACCCATGTGATCATGACTGCAGCATAAAGAAAATTCATCAAATAGTAAAATAATGTTTCAAACAAAGAGTTGGCTAAAACCCCCAAAAACATTTCTAATAATGCAACATAAAAATAAGAACAACGAGGTTATCTTTGAGAAAGTCTGACAACTTTCTCAGCTATTTATTTGTAAATTTACATATATTACATCCTTTTGTTTTAAATTAAAAAAAATATATATAATAAAAAACAAAAAAGAAAAACAAAGTGACAACAGGACAAAAAACAGCAAACAGACCATGTCAGTTCATGTCATGCTTGTAAAAACGAAGTACATTTCAAACACAGGCGGTTTTGATGTGCACATGAAAATGGAATTGACAAGATTTTTCAATAGCTTTGAAGACATTTTAGGTTCCAATCCTGTTGCCATTCTTCCAACAGACCATTGCTGCTGCTGCTGCAGGGGAACCCAACATCCTGCTTAGCATCAATATTTTCTCAAACAGATATTTTAACTGTGAGCCACAACTGATGTAATTTCGGTCATCTTCAAATTAAAAGAGAGTCTTGTCACATGAATGATGAATTGACCCATCCCAGCCCATGGAGTCAGCCCAAACCCTCCCCCTCCCAAAGAAACAAGAAAGTTACTGGTGATGTAACTCAAGCAGCTTTACAATTCTCCACCGTGGGAATCCTGAAACAAAAAGAAAAACAGTAAGTTTTGTTGAAGCATTTTCTTGACAAATAAGTAGTTAATTATCTCCCCTGAAGCTTTTTTTTCTTTTCTAACTTTAGATATTGCATTCGATTGCTGTCATACAGAAGCACTTCCTACCAAAAGCTATGCTGGCAGGAGTTTTTGATAGACCCACTCAGGTTGGACAGATCAACTATTAAAGGCCAAATACAAAGCAATCCACTGGTCCTGTAAGTTGAGATCAAGGGCACAGTGATACAGCCCAGTCCCATAAAAATAGTTTTTAAGCAGAAATAGCACCAAAAAGCTATTTGATACAACTGCTAAGCTTTCAAGCTAACCAAAATCTGGCCCTAACTCAGGATTGATGAATCTTCACTACAGACCAACATACTAGTAGGCACAGCAGGAGCAAGAGTAAGTGACTAAATCTACCCCAGTACAACACAAAGAGATTCCACAGATTCCTCTTCCAACCTATTGATCAATATGTACAATATCTTGTACTGTTTTGTTTTCAGCTCTGGTCCTATTCCTGGATATATGTATAAGTCAGAATTCAAACCAGGAACTTAAATTTCTGAACTAAAGTACTAAGCACAGGTTTAATCTGGATACCAAAAGTTTGGTGAATAAGGAAATCATCCATTTAGAAATAAAAGTTTCTACTTCCACACACAGGATACACCAAAACTGTCTCAAAATCCTCTTCACAACTGTAGTTGATAAAATTCATCATCATTAAACTTTTGGAAATCAGTAAAAGTGCTCCTGAATCTGAATTATTTTAGATTATATTTAATAATCTTACTTTCTTTATCACAATCTTGCAAGCACAGATCCCAAGAAAATGAGTTTAATTTTAAAACTAGATTATCATGGGCAAACATATTAAGTCATAAGTCTCAGTAGAATACAAACATGACAAAATGTTTGAAATTCACATAACTTGGAAAACTTCACTTAGGCTCAATAAATCCATGTATTCACCAAGTTCACAAAAGTAAAAAAAAAACCTTACCTTTTTGGGTTCTTCTTCCTCTTCTTCATCCTCATCTTCATCTTCGTCTTCCTCCTCCTCATCTTTTTTCTTATCAGCTTCTTCAAAATTAAAGATTAAAAACCATGTTAAAAGACAAAAATAAGACATTAACTGAAGATAAAATTGGAAGAAAACTTGCTTACACCTAATTAGACAATGCACTCAATGAGTCCAGCTGTAAAAAGTGCCCAACCATATTCACTCCTTCATAAGTCTTATATCATATCTACAGCTGTCACAAAATAACCTACAGTTCAATTGTTCAGAGAACAAAAACAAAAACTAAGCATTCTTCTCTTTGAGTAAGAATGATTAGCTTCATTTTAAGAACTTCATGTTTGTACCAGGTGTTTATTTTTTGCATTTTATCAAGTGAATTTCTCTGGATTCATTTCTCCTTTCAATTCATGAGCTTGGTGGTGGTTGGTGAGTTAGAATCCAGTGACAATGATTTATAAACTGGATGCCCTTTCAAATGCCAACTACTTTATGGAATGTACTGTGTGCTTTTCATAGTACCAGCACTTATGAGGTACCCAAGTAAATTCCAAGTCAAAGAAAAAGCTCCTGCAACTGAGTGGGAATGTATTTTGCAATGGGTAGGGAGGAATCTTTATGGTAGGTGTTGAGAGTAAAGTATGATAGAGAGACAAACACAGGCGTTGTATCAGCAAATTTCAAATTCCTGCAGTACTTATGAGAAATTACTACAGGACTAAGAGAGTAACTAAATTACCGAACAATTTGGCCAAATGAATGCAGCACAGTTCTTAATCGTTACACTCCTTTTGGGTGCAACTCCTCTTGTTGCCGTCATCATTACTGTTGAGGTGAAAATTAAATAGGATTCAGATCTGCATTGAAACATTTGCTACATGAAAGATAAATTTAAAATTGAAAAATAGAAACCAACCATCCTCTTTCATTTTCTTTTCTTCTTCTTCTCGGACTTTTCGTTCTTCCTCTTCCTGTTGGTCTTTCATTTTCTTTTCAGGATCCTAAAGTAATAAAAGAATAAAAATTAGGAAATATATCTACCTAACTCGTAGCTACAGGTTTGAACAACCATCACCACCACAATCTTACCAGTAAGTACCAACAGTCTCAAGTTAATGACATCATTTAACATACACATTTCATTTCTTAAACGAGTTACTATCAAAACCTGTTTACAAAAGTCAGATTTCACACCCAAGATGAAGGGGGTCACAAAAAACATTGTAAGCTTCTTGTGATATTCATGTTATATAACTAATCTTTGGCAACTGTCGCCAAATAAGCATCATCTATCAACACTACCAAATATCAGTAAATAACTTTGGTAAAATGAAATCAACATTACCTTAGTTTTTGCCCATGTCTCTTTGGCATGTTCTTGTGCATCTGCAACACTGTTACTAACATGTATGTTATCAAAGATGGTTCCAGATTTAACCTAATGAAATAAAAAAAATTTTAAAATCAAAATGCCAGAATATGTGCCCAATAAAATATTTCAACCAATACCTTATCAGTATAAAAGCTGTACAGAAGCCAGTTGTGTGTGTGTGTGT
>NC_068990.1:16529465-16533306 GCF_001194135.2 Octopus bimaculoides
AAAAAAAAAAAAAAAAAAAAAAAAAAATTATTTGATAAACAAGGAGGGAGGCTTGGCAACAGAAAGAAAATCAGCAAGCCTCACCCACTCTATGCTAGCATGGAAAGCAACACCAATTTCATGTGTTTGATTTATATCAAGCAAACATACCTACATAATATTCCTATAGTGCATGTGCACACAGAGTTATATGTAAATATATCTATAAAGACACTTGTCCACGATGTCACTCAGTGGGACTGTACTTCATGTGATTAACAATTGTATAGGTAAACCTGAACACAAGGAGTAATAAAACAAGAACCTCAATCCTATCAACATGGTTTACAAACCAGAAAATGAACATGTGTAGATATGAGAAATACAAACTCACAAACACACATTATACAACAACCTTTTTTCAGTTCCCATTTACCTAAATACATAAATACCAGGCACAAACACAAAAAATGCTGCTGAAAAGGAATGAGCAGTAATTAGAAAGACTGATAAACCAGTCAATCAATATTAAAAAAAGTGAACTACATTCCTAAAATCCAACATTGTCTAATTCTCTGACCATTATTTGCACAGCTCATTATAATTAGAGTCAATTCTTACTCAGAATCATAGCCCTCCAAGACAGGTTGGCAAATACACCTCATTTGGCTTTTGGTATGATTTCTTCAGCTTCAACCTAACAACCAGTCCTCCACTACCACACAGTGTATATGCCATAAAAAATAGGTTTTATATCAGAGAATAGAGCATCCTTTCAAAAGTGCCTCTCTCTCTCTCTCTCTGTATATATATATATATATATATATATATATATATAGGGCACAGATGTGGCTGTGTGGTAAGAAGCTTGCTTACCAACCACAAGGTTCTGAGTTCAGTCCCACTGCGTGGCACCTTGGGCAAGTGTCTTCTACTATAGCCTCAGGCTGACCAAAGCCTTGTGAGTGGATTTGGTAGACGGAAACTGAAAGAAGCCTGTCGTATGTATGTATATATATATATATATGTATATGTGTGTGTGTGTCTGTGCTTGTCCCTTCAACATCACTTGACAACCAATGCTGGCGTGTTTACATCCCTGTAATCTAGCGGTTCGGCAAAAGTGACCGATAGAACAAGTACTAGGCTTACAAAGAATAAGTCCTGGGGTCAATTTGCTCGACTAAAGGCGGTGCTCCAGCATGGCTGCAGTCAAATGACAAACAATTAAAAGAATAAAAGAGTATATAAGTTATACTATATAAATATGCGCGTGCATGTGCATATGACTTAGCTAAGATGTCTAATTTAATAATTGTCCCTAATCAAACTGGCGATTGACGGTATTCCAGCCATGACCATCTCATCTTTTTGTGTTTAGAAAACCAGGACCACATTCAGTGTACCCAATCATCTAATTGGCTAGGATTTGGGAAAGACTCGTTTTCTATTTGTGTAACCACATACAAGCACCCTCCATACACACACGCATATATAGGCACAGATATGGCTGTGTGGTAAGAAGCTTGCTTCCCAACCACATGGTTCAAGTTCAGTCCCACTGCATGGCACCCTGGGTAAGTATCTTCTATTACAACCTCAGGCTGACCAAAGCCTTGAGTGGATTTGGTAAGCGGAAACTGAAAGAAGCCTGCCATGTGTGTATGTATGTATATGTCCCCCCACCATTGCCTGGCAACCAATGTTGGTGTGTTTACGTCCCCAAAACTTAGCAGTTTGGCAAAAGAGACTGATAGAATAAGTACTAGGCTTACAAAGAATAAGTACTAGGCTTACGAAGAATAAGTCCTAGGGTCGATTTGTTCAACTAAAGGCAGTGCTCCAGCATTGCCGCAGTCAAAATGACTTGAAACAAATAAAAGAATACACCGTTTTACATACATTTTCCCCACATACATCAGCATTGTAAAGATGTGTCAAGTGCAAACACTTCTGTACTGGATATTCTTATAGTAAGCCACTTGCCTAGTATCTAGAAGGACTTACCAGTCTTGGTTATGACCCTTTGATCACTAGACATAACAGTTATATGGAAGGTTTGAATGTACAGCTACGAGACTGCTCAGGGCAGATATTGTGCCTTGTTGTTATCATTAATTTGTTGTTGACCATAAGTGCTAAAAGATATTTACCTGCCATAAGTCAAAGCCTACAGCACCAATGCTAGTGTATTTGTAGAGATTTGTGTCAGGAGAATAGTCTGGGTTATCAATTTCTGGGTGGATCCATTCGCCCTTGTAGCTGGGATTATCAATCTGCTTGGGTTTCCATTCACCCTGTAAAGAACAATATCAGTCACCATGTCAAAAACTGAAAGGTTATCAAGCTGAGATATCAAAGTGTACATTTACACAATCTGAACTCTTAATGACAACTTACTTTGTAAGCTGGGTTATCAATCATAGGGGGTTCCCATTCTCCATCCATATCATCATCCCAATCATCAGGTTTCTTGGCATCGGGGTCAGGAATGTGTTCAGGTTGATCCCAATCATCAGGTTTTTTGTCATCAGGGTCATCCATTTTCTCACGATCATCCCAATCTTCTGGTTTCTTTGCACTGGGATCCTAAGTGGAAAAATAAATAAATGCCCTGAGCAATCAGAGATGCAGCTCATATTGATATACAAAGTAACAGTGGAAACATAAGTAGGGTTTATATTTTAAAGGTTGTCACCAGTGGTGTAAAATTAGATTCAAGAAAGGTATTTAAAGTCCTAAACATTTCAACATGCTGTCAATCCAGTACTTCAACATCAAGAGGGAACCAGTAGAGAAAATTGATAACATTTTCCAAGTCAACATAGTAAAGAATCTTAAAAGTACTTTTAGAGAGAAATTGAAAGCCTTGTTATCTTGTACAGCAAAGCATTTGATTAACAAGTTACAAACATTCATCGAATTCACCTAACATTCAACAGAAGCACTGACCATTCTTTTCAACTGAATCATCCAGTTGTATCAAGATAAATGGATGAAATAACATTCAAAATACCTAAGTAGTGTGATCCTGACTTCTGGTCGTAGCTATGCACTAAAACACTTAGTCAAAACCTGTACCAAGTCAAACAATCAGAAGGAGCCATAAGGAATTTCTACACAATGCTCTAAAACTGATAAACATCTCTTTTCACTAAATCTGGCTGGGTGAGTTTACACATAACATATATAAATAATGGGCAGTAAACTAGCAGAATTGACACAAAGTTTACCTTTCACCCATTTGGAATTGATAAAATAAGTACCAGTTGAGCACTAAGGTTGATGTAATCGACTTAACCATTCCCCCATAATTGCTAGCCTTTTCAAAAATTTGAAACAGATGATGCCCTGGCTGCCTCTAAGAGCCAACAGGCACACACATAACAGGCTTAGAAAGGACCCGATTAGTGCCCTAGGCTGCCTGGGAGTCAACTATTGAGATCAACCTCACCAGCATGGACTTCCCAGATGTCACTCTAGACTTGGGCTCCAGTACACACAGGCCCTACTGCACACCAAACGAGAAGCTGTCCTACATCAACACAGCCTCCTGCCAACCCCACTATCATATTCAAGAATTTAGTGAAGGGAGTCAGCAAGAGGATCTCGAACTTATCCTCAAGCCAAGAAATGTTTGACACCACAGCCACCTATTACGAGGCACTGACGTCCAGTAGGTTTAAGGACTGCATCTCTGCAACATCGTTTGGTTTGCCCCACCCTTCTCAGTCAATGTAAAGACTCATGTGGGAAGAATATTCCTCAGGATAGTAGGCAAACACTTCAGACATACAGGAATGGAGCTTTTATTGCACACCCACCATGAAAAGTATATTAGCAAACATCCATAAAACGCGGG
>NC_068990.1:16533319-16535102 GCF_001194135.2 Octopus bimaculoides
GGGGGGGGGGGAGGTTGCTCATGTAGGGAGTACAATGACTGCCCAGTGGGGGACCAATGCAAGGCCGAGGAAATCATTTATAAGGTTGTGATGGTACCCAGACCTAGCAACCATAGTAATAGCAGCAATGGCTCATCCAACAACACTGACAGAAACACCAGCATGGACGCCAACACCTGCAAAGCTACCAGTCCCACACCTAGTATTACCAATGACAGCAACCACATGACCATCGGCAACAGCAGCAGCAACCATGGCACAAGCTAGAAGCAACCTAAAGGCAGAATTGCACATTCACCATTTTAGCCCATATGGACTGCTAATTGAACTAGTCTAAGGTAATCGGTCATCGCTGAACCGAATTGTTTATTAACTGACCGTAACAGAATTCTACCTCCACAGTTTGAAAAGCTATATGGCCTTTGCTACTAGAGTCTGACGAGTCGTCCATAATGCATATGCAAAACCATTGTGCCCTCTATGATCGGACATACACTCAACTGCATATATATATATATATATATATATTATTGTTGTTGCAGTAACTACAAGTGTTTGTGGTATTGCTATTGAAGAATTCTAAAACAAAATAACTGTGAAACATACAACTGATCAACAAGAAGAATAAGTTACCTTGATTTTCTTGGGTGGCAAGAAGTCCCAATCAGATTCCAAATCGCCACTTTCAACTTTCTCGTTATCAATTTTCACTTCGTAAGTGTTGTCTGGTTTTACTATCAAGGTGTACAAGTGGGTATAAACATCATCCTGTAATAATTTCAAATGAATTTGATCAGCAATTTGTACAGATGCCAAATAATCAAAAAAAAAAAAAATTTTCTTGACAAATATAAAAATTATTAAGCTTTGCACCCTCACCTTGCATCGGATATCTTTTTTAGTCAACAAGTTCTTTCCTTTGTAGTTGAAGATGACATGTACTTTCTTTGTGCCAGGACCGCAGATATCAGGACCTGGAGATATATAATACATTCATTATTGTTAACAGACATGTTAGTTTCTTGTACAAATTTCTGTCACTAGACCAAGGCAAAGTTAAAGCACCACTATTGAGGAATTTCAGCAATTATATTAACCCCAGTAATTAGTAATATACTCATCTTTATCTTCTGTTATATTTTTGTTGAAATATACAGTATTTTTTCAACAAATTTTGAAAATAAGAGTCTATTAAAATTATTCAACTGATGTTTGAAACGGAAATTAACATGAAATTTTGATGGAAGGTTTAAATATCTTAATTTTTTAATACAATTCCTAATAACGTTTAGTTATAAAAATAAGCTGGGTTTTTTTAATATATATTAAAAAAAAAAGTGAATGAATATGAGGATTCCATAGAGTAAAATAGGCACCAATGGCAAAATCATTTGAGAAACACTGCTATAACTAAGCTTCTGCTCTATTTATTAATATACTAGCAGAAATACCAGGCTTTGCCCGGGTTAAAGAGAATAATGAAATCTAAAAACGCCGTGTAGACGTTTAGTAGCTACGATACCATATTTCTACATTAATAACTCTCCAATCCATGCCAGCATGGAACATAGACATTAAGTGGAATGCCAGTCTCTCATCTAGGAAGGCCTTGAACTCAATGTTACCAACTGGGGACTATGTGTGTCGCAGTGATAATAAAAAGACTCAAAGGAGGTCTGCAACGAAATAATTTTACTCAACACTTTGCAAGTGAATCAGTGGAGGCAAAGATGCATCTCATTTACTTGACAATTTATGCACCACATTGCAGAAATCACAATGT
>NC_068990.1:16541234-16550254 GCF_001194135.2 Octopus bimaculoides
ATATCTATATCTATATATATATATATATATCTATATCTATATCTATATATATATATCTATATCTATATCTATATCTATATATATATATATATATATATAGATATCTATGCATATACGTCTACATATACATCTCTCTCTCTTTTTCTCTCTCTCTGAAAGTATTTGTCATTACAGTATCGAAATGTGATTGTTTCAGTTAGAATAGTTTCATTTTTAAAGTATTTGACATGAGTGTTTTTGTTTCACTTTTGACACGTAATACTTAAATAGTGGAGGAGATATTATGTTGCCGTGGGCTCGAACTCTGCAAGAAGTTAAAATTTTTTTTTGACTAAAACACAACTGGAACCCTAAGTAAGGCATCTGTAAAATTTGAATAAAATTGGTTGCGTAGTTCTCGAGTTTTAGGGATTCACACACACACACACACATTCTCATTTTTATATATATAGATGACCAACAAGGACATTTAGGATTTCAAGTTGCAAACACCTCTTATACAACAATTAATTTTCTTCCATGATCATTCCTCTGAATATGTCTCACACTCACAAGAAAACCTTCACTCTTCAGCTGTTTAGAATACTATATTACTCTTTCCCAAAACTAGCATAGTGAAGCAAGTTACTGAGAGTCAAATGTCTTAGACATAGATGCTATACAGTACAAGTAACAGAAAGAAACCACTCTTCTATTCTTCGTGATCCCTCACCCTCAAATACAACTATTTGAGTCTATTTCTATAATAAAAACTTTTTTCAATATGTCTTCAATTAAGTGAAGCATGATAATGCTTACGAGATACAAGTACCAAAACTAAAAAGAATTTATGACAAAGTTATATAAAATTTACTATTCTTTGATACAAACATCAATATGAACTTGGAGAGTTGGTGAAACTAGAACTTTAACCATTATAGTTATCCATGAATTCAGAGAATGTGTTAATAAACTATGAAAGCTACTTAAATTTACCATCAGCATAAATTACTTCCAGGTCTTGGCACTAAAATGTATAGCTAGTTAGCTGCTGTGTACAATGCTTATGAAGTTTATAAATTTTACCTTCCAGCATTCAGGTCTAAAGGTGAGCCAGAACTTGTTTACAATTCATAGACATGCCTCATGTAAATTTCATGAAAACAGCATAAATGTGGTCAGTTCGCATGGTTGCTGAAGGCTTTCCATTAATGTAGAGAGATCTCTGCATGACTATCCGTCAGTTTATTAGATCAGAGAATACTGATTCTTTCACGAATTTTAGTAATTAGACTGGTCATGTTGGGGCACTACTTGAGTTATTGTCAAACAAATCAACATCCCCTGTACATGTTTTTCTTAAAGCCTGGCACTTCATGTATCAGTCTCTAAGTTACAGGGACTGGTTGACAAGCACTGGCGTGAGAAAGACAAGTTTTCTTTCAGTTTCCATCAACCAAATCCACTCACAAAGGCTTTGTTCAGTCAAACATTAGATATTAGTATTAGTGGGACTGAACTCAGAACCATATGATTGGGAAATAAACTTCTTACCACACAGCCAGACCTGCACCTGTTTATAGTTTTAACTACCATTAGTATAAATAACATCACCTTAACAGACCAGTTCAAATCATTTGTAACACACACACACACACACACGTAGAAATGGAATTTGTATTCACCAAACATAATGAGGTATGGAGAATCGCCATGGAGATTTTTCTGATCAATATCATCACCGTACAATTTGATGTAGCCACCACCACAGTCAATATTCTGTTCATGTTTCACTGTAAACTGGAGAACAAGTGGTTCGTTTTCATTGCTGAATTTATCAAGTTTAGCTGAAATTCCATAGAATTTAGCATCTTGTGATGTTTTCAAGCCTGCAAATAGGATTTAGAAAAAAATATTACAATGACAGCATGGGCAAAATAAAAATTAGTGACAGCATTATCCATGGGTGAAATATGGATATATTGTATATGGAGTTATGAAATTCTTATTGAGCATACCTTTGTCTTTGACAGCATCACCATAAAATTTTCCTGCTGATATTTCAAATTTTCCTTGATCACTGCCTTTGTATATTGAGTCGACCCATTTTGATCGCCAAGAATCATCTGAAATAGAGAAGTAAGTGCTATTGTAACTTTTAAAAAATCCTTTTCCAGAAAAAAGTAAGGGGGTGGTCTTAAAGTTTACCATAAGAAATGAAGACGAAATAGCACCACTAGTACAATCTAGAACTTTTAAAACAAGCTTTCTATAATTGTCGTTGGGAACTAATACCTATCACTTTTGATTCAACAATTAATTTGTCGAATTAATTATTTTGAAACCCTCTCCACCAAAGCCCAAAATTTAGTAAAAGCAAAAGACAGAAAAAAGTACAAAACTTTGAAAGCAGTGTTACAAGTTAACCAGGTAAATGAATTAACATTTTCACGTGACCTTAAAAAGAAACTATTTTGCCCACGCCCCCTACTATATATGTCAGTGACTACAAGCTTGAAATAAAATAAGCATGTAACAATATCAGTAATTATGTTACAGGGGAAAATACCCCAAGAGACCACTCTGTACACTAAATACAAGTCCGGCAGAGTCTCACATGTAATAGGAGAGGAGTTGAAAAACTTCGAGTAAACAACCGTGCAATAGAAAATGAAGTTTTTCAACTCCTTATATTACATATGCGCAACCCAACCCGTATTTGTATGGAAAAATATGCAAGCTACGGATTTCTTTCGGTAAAGCAATCCGATATAGAAAGCAGATATGGCGATAACAGTTTTAAAACTGTAAGTAGCTCTATTTGCTTTGCTCAAACCAATTTTTCTTGAGAAAATATTTATTACCATTAAAATGTGTATAATTTCTATTCAAGTGTAGTGTGTAGGTTAAAGCATTACCGAAATAACATTTAAATACTGCGCGAGATAAATATTTCATCTGCTAACAAGGATTAACTGATATGCCATAAAGCCAAACCTTATTTCTTACATAGTTAACCCTCATATTTTATTTAGAATGCAAAATTTTTAAACGGTGTTATCGAGTACCGGTCAGGGTTTTAAAATAATTTTAGAATTCCGGGCTACAAATTAGTATCAAATTTTGTAAGGAAAACAACTAAAGTCCCCAACATTGCATAAATTCTTCACTGGTCTTGGCAGAGATAAAATAAAGGCACAAACTAGCAATCACTGAAACAAACTGCAATGCAGCTGGCTGCACCAAGGGAGGTCTGCTGAGGGAGAAGACTGTGGCAGACGCATTCATTCTTACACACGTGGATATTAATTCAAGAATAAAAGCAGGGTTGGCATGGAATCAAATTATATCTAGAGTATAGGAAACAAAAAACAAATGTAAATCCAGATATGCTCACATGTATCAGATAAACTACAGAAAAAAAAATCATGTAGAAACCGATAAGAAAGACCACATGCCGCTTCAGATATATCCGCATTTTGTTCCAAACGTAAATGCTAGTGAGATCAGCCACCAGAATTGGTGGCCCAGAGTGGTTGACATAGTTCAGAGAAAAGATGGACGGCAACACATACCCGTAAAGCCGACCTCTATTCGGCAAAAACTTGTTTTAGACAGAAGGAACAAAATCAGACAACTATAACCCACTTATATCTAATCTGTAATGATAAAGAGCATTTACAAGAAAAATCTCCATCAAGGAAACCATTATGGCACTACCGAGACCTACACAACCCGGCAATAAGTATTTTTTAATGTTTTGATCTAATCAGGACAAATTAGACAAAAAAAAAAGCCCAAAATATACTGCATGGTCTGTATTCCCCACTTCTTTTCCCAGATGGTTTAACCGTACTGGAAAAAAAAGTTCTAATACACCAGCATCAGCGCAATACCTTCAGAATTATTTCTAATTCTTTTTCTACCTTTCTATTTCCAATGATTCGCAGAAATTAATTATTAAAGAATATGACAGTTGCGTCGAACATCAATAAGCTCTTGGATAGAGAGAGAATAATTTCCAAGAGTGGAGGAAGTGATATGGTGGTTGAATGAAATAACCTAGCAGCATATTTCTGACACATCAGCAATGATAATGTCTAACAAAAAAAAACAGGGACAGAAATTTTGCCGGCGGGGAATAGTATTATATTATCAGTTTAATTCAACACATTTTATCGAACCCGGCGCGATTTTAACTCCAAAAAAGAATCTTAACCAAATAACGCTCCATCGAGTAAGAATAATAATTCCTAACCCTGACAGAATAACCATAAATATTGCAAGTGTTGCTATTTAATCAGTTCCAATTTTTGGAACATACACAGAAAATAGTGTATATTTAATACATGGCGTGGAGGAATCATCGCTTCGACAGTCTTCATTAATTTTTTTCTTAATATGAACCTAATGTGTATATACTTTTGTATTTATATATGCATATTTCGTTGTTGGTCAATTCCTTAGGAGCTGGAGTTTCACTGCGAGGGGAGAGCATTAATATTTCTTTTCTTTACTTTGGAATCTTAGCTTCGTTAATTGATTTTTTTAAAGACGAACAAACCCAGATAAAATTCTAACTGAACATAAACTTAGATTACCAATTTGAATTTGGGACCGTAAGATCGAGAATACCGAATACATAACATTCGGGGTATTTTGAATAGATATCTATTTTTCTGCATAACCGAAGACACAGATGCATATAATCAGCAGCAATTGGAAGTCTGAGAAAATACCGAAACACACACACACACATGGCTTTTGAGTTTTCTGGCAGTTTCTCCAGCCTATCATTGAATTGCATATGAAGACTAATATTATTACTGCCGCTGTTTAACTGAACCTACGTTGATAGGCGTTCCAGCCATGACCACCCTTTTATTATATATTTGGTCCAGATGGACTATATGTAATCTGAAGCTTTCCTCCCTTGTTTTATTTATTATTTTTTTTACGGAATCCCACGTTTTAGGCTATGGAGATTCCGATTCTGAATTTTTTTTTTCAAAAATCTCAATTTCAAAATTTCGATCCCCCCCCCCCGGTTTTTATATAGATCCACAGGGTAAACCTAACCCTAACCCTAGTTTTGTGAGATTTGGCTGTTATTTCTAGCATGTAAATAGCCTGCTTGGGGGGGGGGGATTGAAATTTTTCAAAAATCTCTACCATATATTTTAAGGGTTAGTGTTCAATGTGTTTTTTTTTAAGATAGTGATTCAAAGACGTTTGCTATTCCTAGCAGGTGGAGTAGTAGCTATTAACATCATTAGGGTCGTCCCTTGTGGGTTGTCCTCAATGTTTTGGGCCCTTGTGGCCAATAAAAGAAAGGCATACATTGGATTGACAGAATCATTAGAGCCTCGAACAAAACTCCTAATGGCATTTCTTTCAGCTTTATTGTTCAGGGGTTCAAATCCCGCTGAGGCAATCTGTAGCTATTAGTCTTACGTTGTAAATAAAATAAAGTACCAATCAGGTACTGAGATCGATATGACTTATGATTAGAATAAAAACATTACTATTAATATTAGACCCAAGTTAGAGATCATCGTAGATTTACATTTAATGAGCGTTAAAAGGAAGGCGTTTATGGACATTTTGAAATTATATTTCATGAAACATTGCAAACAACTTTTAGCTTCTTTTATTTAAAAAAAAATAATAATCAAAGTGTCAATAAAACTGCTAATCCATGGAACCGAGTCCTGCTACAGACTGCAAAGAGGTTTCGATTCCAGGTCAAAGCCATTTTTCTAGACTAAATAAAATCTTCAATAAAAAGAACTGGATTGAGCACATTTTTTCATATTCTAAGCTCCTCTCAATACAACTGAGGATGTAATTAATGAAAACAAAATCAACGTATGGATTTTTTTATTTTTTTAATTTATCTGTGTATTTTTCATTTCGGTTTTTTTTTTCTCAACAAGCAAGGCAATATCTGTTTCCAAAATATATATTTCAATCCCTAGCTTCCAATTGAGATTTTTAATTTAGTTAAATCGTTTTATTCTCGTTCAACTAAGTGGAATATCTGAAACTGCAGTAAAAATAAGGGAACAATATTGACACAAGTAATATTGCCCGTCGTCCCCAAATAATTAAAATAATGCGATGATGGTAACAACGATGTTAATGTTGTTGATGATGAAGAGGGATTTAAAAAAAGAGAAAGTTTGTTACTCACCAATGAATTCTTCTTTGAAATACACTTTCGCATTAGAAAGAGCAACTAAAACTAAGAAAAGCCCTCCGGATAGCGTAAGGCGCTCCATATTTTTTTTATTATTTATTGGTTTGTTTTAAAAAAAAATTTTTTCTTTTTGGGGGTCGAGCAGACACTTGCGTCAAATTGAAACCACGGCGCCGACTGAAGGCCAAGAGGGTTTTGTAGCGATATTTGTTAGAGAGAGGTGGAGGTGAGGGGGAGGACATGTGATGAAGACAGATGGAAGCTCTTCATTGGTCGAGACGTTCAACCAATCGTAGCTCACCACGCGCAATGCAGCCGTTGTTCAATCGAAATATCAAACGTTAGTTACATTAGTGTGTGTAATTCATTTTGAGAATAAATTCTACGGTAGCCCCAACCTGCAACAAATGTTATAAATGCAAACCTAGTTCTCATTCATTCCGCCACAACCACTGCCAGTTGTTGCTGTCGTCGTCATGAATGTCACCACTGCCACCATCATCATCATTATGGTCACCAAGTTTCCTTTTTCGTCTTATCGTCATTCATCATCACCTTCGTTATCGTCATCAAGCTTTGCTCTTTATCTTATTGTCATCATAATCATCATTTACTCATATATTTGTATCTAAAATGTGTTTGAGTGCTTGTCCGTGAATAGTGCAACTTGATAACTCCTGACAAACCAAGTCCGTGAGTGATCCGAGTTCAGTTCTCAGTTCCAACTATTTCACTTAATCCTTCTGGGAAAACCAGGAACGCCATAACGGTTATTTTCCTCCCATAAAATACATAACAAATGATCAATAAAAATGAATGCTTCTGGTCATAAACATTCGGGGTTTAACGCGGTTATTCCTGGAGGAGGGATAACCCCAGTTCAGCCTTGATCGAGTAGCTCTCTAACCACGAGCATTCCAGCTGTTTCTTTCCCGTTTTTTTTTTCTTTTACGGATATGTAGGTCTAAGTTATCCAGTGTGTTCTGCGTATCCATATGTAGGGTGTTGGTTGAGGGAGATTTAGCTGCTATTTCTAGCAGGTTAACGGTCACATAGTGGTTACTTCAATGTTTGTCCCTATTTAGATGTGTGTACGCTCAGAACTGGCAGCAGAAATTTAGCAAAGTGAAACAAGGTTACTTTACCCTTTCTCTTCCCCTTGTCCTAGTAAGTGATTGGAGGCTCCTTCCCATCATCAGAAATTTGGGAGGCCCCCTCTGAGATGTCTGGGACAAATGTACTAGGCCATGCATATGCTCACTTATGTATGCCTATATTTGTATTAATTTACTTTACATCTTTACTAGTTTCAGTAATTTTGGTTGAGGCCATTAAGTGCCGACATGGCTGTGTAGTTAAGAAGTTCACTTCCCAACCTTGTGGTTTGGGGTTTTTAATCCCACTGTGCAGCACCTACTATAGCTCCTACCCAACTGATGCTTCGTGAGTGAATTTTGTATCCAGAAACTGTGTGTAAGGCCATAATGTGTGTGTATTTGTGCCCTGCTTTTCCCCACTTGACAACTGGTATCCATTTACATACCCCATAACTTAACAGTTCAATCCAAGAGATCAATAGAATAGGTACCAGATTTTAAAATTTAGTATACAGGGCATCAATTTATTTGGCTAAACTCTTCAGGCTGATGCCCCAGCATAGCTGCAGTCCAAGGGCTGAAACAAATAAAAGATAAATGAGAGACTACAATAAATTTAAAATAATAGCATTCCTTGTACAACCAGAAATGTGGACTTCTACTGGCCTAAGTGATACAATAAGTCAATGTATTTAAAAAGCATGTGGTGTTCACTTCCAAAAGATCATAATTACACATTTGTGTGATACAGTAATTCATAAAGAGAAAAATAACAATTTTCACTTAAAGCATGAATGAAACTTTGAGTTAAAACACTAATGAGGTTACAACACTAATGAAAGTTTAAGTAAAAATTGTTGCAAAAGTAACATTACATATGCCTAAAATCCTCTCTCTCTGTCTCTTTCTCTCCTTCAGTTAGAAGGGCTCCTCTTAGCTCCTTTTGTCTTGCCTATAAACACTTTCATTGGTAGTTGTTTGTCTCTATTTCACTTGTTTTCCTTTTTCCGGAAATGTAACAACACCAAGATCAGTTAAAAACTAAAAATGAAGCATTTAAAAGACATAATGGACGTCCATTGAAAAGGTACAGATCAGTGTCATGAAAAGTATTTTAGGGGACATAAACAAACATCATCATCATCATCGTTTAACGTCCGCTTTCCATGCTAGCATGGGTTGGACGATTTGACTGAGGACTGGCAAACCAGATGGCTGTAACAGGCTCCAATCTGATCTGGCAGAGTTTCTACAGCTGGATGCCCTTCCTAACGCCAACCACTCCGAGAGTGTAGTGGGTGCTTTTATGTGCCACCAGCACAAGGGCCAGTCTGGCGTTGCTGGCAACAGCCACGCTCAAATGGTGTTTTTACATGTCACCTGCATAGGAGTCAGTCCAGCAGCACTGACAATGACCTCGCTCGAATGTTTATTCATGTGCCACCGGCACAAGTGCCAGTAAGACGACACTGGTAACAATCACACTCAAATGGTGCTTTTCACGTGCCACCGGCACGGAAGCCAGACCGCCGCTCGGATGGTGCTGTTAGCACTCCACTGGCACAGGTGCCAGTCATCAAATTTGGTTCAGTTACAATTTCACGAAGGAAGGTTGGCATGGGTGCCAGTCATCGAATTTGGTTCGATTTCAATTTCGATTTCACTTGCCTCAACAGGTCTTTGCAAGCAGGGATTTGTGTCCAAAGAAGGAAAGGTATGCATAAGTAGGCTGGCTACACCCCTGG
>NC_068990.1:16550264-16561350 GCF_001194135.2 Octopus bimaculoides
TTGTGTCCAAAGAAGGAAAGGTATGCATAAGTAGGCTGGCTACACCCCTGGTAAAGGCCATGGGTTATGGTCTCACTTGTCTTGCCGGGTCTTCTCACGCACAGCATATTTCCAAAGGTCTCGGTCACTAGTCATTGCCTCACCGAGGCAATGACTAGTGCGTAAGCTCGCAAGGAATGAAGCCAGTATGCTCCGATGGATGTGTAATGTCAGTGTGCATACTTGACAGACACCAGTCTATTGCAGTGTTACTCACTTACAGTGAGTGAACTGGAGGAATGTGAAATAAAGTGTTTTGCTCAAGAACACAAAACACTGCCCTGTATGGGAATAGAAACCACAATCTTGTGATCATGAGTGCAACACCCTAATCACTTGGCCATGAGCCTTTATTCTGAATGCTTGTATAAGTTTTATTTATTATGTCTTTTCCCAAATATAACAATATTGGTTTCATCACATGGTTTCAGATTAAAATTCTTGCAAAATAAATTCAAAATAAAAAAATATTTATTTCTAACTCAGACACTATGCACAACTTTAGGGAGAGGTGAACTGTCAACAAAATTAATCTTAGTGTTTAGCTAGTGCTTGTTTTATCTTTCATCCTTGCCACATTCCTCCAACCCACTATAATAAATGGCAGTCAATCCTGGGCAGATCTGAAATCAGAAATACAAAGGGAAGTAACTAAACACTACCAGATGTTTTATTTGGTGCTTTGTCATTTCTGCTACTCCCTCACCTCTCCACAATAATAATGAGAAAGTACTCTATATGGTTGCTCTACCTGCTATCAGTAGCAGCCCAATCTTCCTCAAAGTTCAAACTTTTCGTCTTGTTTGGGAATTTGGTAGATGGAAACTGTATGGAAGCTTGTGTGTGTGTGTGTGCATGTATGTATGTGTTTTATGTGTGTGTGTGTGTCTTTGTCTTTAACATTACTTGACCACATCATCATCATCATTTAACATCCAATTTCCGTGCTGGCATGGCCAGAGAGCTACACCAGGTTCCAGTCTGATTTGGCATGGTTTCTATGTCTGGATGCCCTTCCTAATGTCAACCACTCCAAAAGGGTAATGCTTTTTATGTGCCACTGGCATGGGTACCAGTTATATGGGTACACCGGCATTGGCCACAACTATGATTTCACTTGGTTTCATGAGTCTTCTCAAGCACAGCATATCGCGAAAGGTCTCAGCCACTTGCTATCACCTCTATGAGGCCCTACATTCAAAGATCATCTCATGACTTCCTGGGTCTACCTCTTCCACAGGTTTCTTCCACAGCTAGAGATCAGCACTTCTTTACACAGCTGTCCTTGTCCATACACATCACCAGACCATACCAACACAGTCATCTCTCTTGCACACCACATCTCATGCCTCTTATGCCCAGCTTTTCTTTCTAGACGCTTACATTCTGCCATACATGCACACTGACATTGTACATCCAGCAAAGCATACTAGCTTAATTTCTTTCAAGCCTTTGCATATCCTCTGTGGTCACAGCCACTGTGTAGCATGGTTTTTCACACACAGACATCTGCCTTTCACTCTGAGGCAGAGAGGCTCTTTGTTAACAACAAAGGTAAAAGTTCTCTGAACTTTGCCAAGCCTATTTTTATTCTAGCAGCTACACTCTTGGAGCATCCACCTCTGTTGCTGACTTAGTCACCTAGATAACGGAAGCTATCAGTTACTACTATCTACTTCTTCCTGTTACTGTGTTAATTTCTGTACACCCTGATAATTTAGCAGTGCAGCAAAAAGAAACCGCTGGGACACATACTACGCTTAAAATAAATACTAGGGGCAATTTGTTTGACTAAACTCTTCAAGGTAATGCTCCAGCATGGCAGCAGTCAAGTGACTGAAACATGTAAAAGAATATAAAGAAAAACAAAAGAACATATTGAATAAACGCAGTCGAAGATGTCTGCAGAAACTAAACTGGTCATAGGTCTTCTCAAGCAATACTGACCTAAAGTTAAACAAAGTAACAATTGCTTTTAACAGAAGCACAAGGTTCACACATACTGAAATGAGTTTGTACATATTTTATCAACTCTAGAAAAGATGGAAGGTAGTGTTCACTTCAGGAAGAATTTAAACTGTGGCAGTAAAAAAGACTGCATTATTGTGTTTAACTCCTTACCTATTTACTCAGTTCACTATTCCTAACAAGCATTATAATAACTAGCAGAATCTGTGAAAATTTCATGGTACGTGTCAGCATATTTAATAACATTATGTAAATTAGGAATTCCTTCATAGAGTAACTGCTGCATTTGTTGAGTATATAAACAGTTTGGCTGCTTGCTTCTCAGGAGACTGTCAGAATGATTTGGACATCTCTGATGAAAACCCAATAAGGAAAATTGATTAAGGTTGTTCATCATTTTCCTTTTTTTCAGTCTGTGGAGAAATGGCTAAAATTTACCCTGTTTATAATTATACCATTTGTTACATATATATATCATCATCATCATCATCATCGTTTAACGTCCGCTTTCCATGCCAGCATGGGTTGGACGATTTGACTGAGGACTGGTGCAACCGGATGGCTACACCAGGCTCCAATCTAATTTGGCAGAGTTTCTACAGCTGGATGCCCTTCCTAACGCCAACCACTCAGAGAGTGTAGTGGGTGCTTTTACGTGTCACCCACACGAAAACGGCCACGCTCGAAATGGTGTCTTTTATGTGCCACCCGCACAAGAGCCAGTCCAGGGGCACTGGCAACGATCTCGCTCGAAAACCCTACAAGGCCAGTCAGGCGGTACTGGCAACGGTCACACACAGTGATACCTTACAGAATGTGTTTAATTTGTTCCATGACCAAGTTCGTCTTAGGATTTACTCGTTTTACAAATCAATTTTCCCTTTTGAAAACTAAAATATAATTAATCCATTCCAGCCCCCAAAATCCATTCATAAATAATTTTTTATGGGTTTTGAAACAGAAAAGGTGCAGTTACAAGTAAAATGACAATTATAAAAAAGAGAATGCAAAGGAAATATGTAAACTGGTTTTATTAACTGAATTACCTTAAAGATGGGATTATTCGTGTGGTCATACTGTGGATTTCCGCCCGTACTTCAAGACAAAAATTAACACTAGTCTTAGCTTGTACAGCAAATTACACATACAATGGTGTGTATATCTACATACATATATATATATATATATGTGTGTGTGTGTGTGTATGTATGTATTTAAACGAGTATACTTGTATCTGTATAGATGTGTATCTGTGAGTGTACATGTGTGTGCATGTGGGTGGGTTTGCAATTCTCAAAAGTGATCTCAGCTACAGGTAGTGACATTGCTGTCCATTTCCCATGTCAATAATTTGTCCACTCTCTTTTAAATAGGATATATCCAACATGAGAAACAAGTAAAGGTAAACATAAAAAATGGCATCTGACTGTGAAGCAAATCCCTCAATACTATGTTCGTCTAATTCGTGCTAGTATGGAAAAATGAATGTGAAACAAACAAGCTATGTCATCATCATCATCATCATCATTTAACATTTATTTTCCATGCTGGCATGGGTCGGATGCAAATGAGTTAGAGGACTGTTTTATGTTCCAGTGTTTGCTTTGGCACTGTTTCTTACAGTTGGTTGCCCTTTCTAATGCCAACCACTTTACAACATGTATTGGGTGCTTTTCCCATGGCACCAACACCAGTGAGATTACCATGCAGCCTGCAAGACTACGATTTCCTTCAGAGGAATGAGTACAGAGGGAGGCAGCTTTTTTGCTATGAGATATGGGGTCAATATATGAGAGAAAGGGCCAAAGCAAAACAGATTTCTTGCTGTAGAAGAGCAACATGAATACTCATATTATAGAAGAGTAGGTAGGAATAACCCTATCATCAAAAAGAAGGACATTATATAACGTGGTGCTGGGTTCTCTGTACATAGGAAAAAAAAACGGAGTGGTCATGACTGGAATGTATTTCCCCATAGGTCTGTATGAATAAAGCTGACCTGGGTATTGCAACAATATTTTAAAAGTTGACATTTTATTTTATCTGAGCTTGCAAGACTGAGTTCAAATGTACCTGTGAACAAGGAGAAAGCAAAATGAAGAAAAGGGGTTGCCCCCATTAGTTTGTATTGATCTAGAGGGCCCTTCTACCTTGATGGCGTGATTTGAAGGAGATTTGATGACTAACTCCAGTAAGTCTAATAATCATTGACTTGTGAGTTGTTCAACCTCTGAAGTACCTACATAGGTACCATAGGGATGCCTAATATATAATCTATTTGATAAACTGATGCACTTCAGAGTTATCTGTGTTCACCATAGAAACAATGCATTGTTGATGACATGATACAAAGTGCCAACCTCACACGAGCAATATCAATAAGCAACTCCACTGTCGTCCGACTCTGCAACCAACAAGACCAGCACATCACAATCAATATAATCAATGAACCAATGAAAGAGTCACAATGTGTAAGTTCAGCCTGCTAGAAACAATAGCCAAATTTCCTTGAACACACACACACACACACACACATATATATATATGACTGGCTTCTTTCAGTTTCCATCTACCAAATCCACTCACAAGGCTTTGGTTGGCCCAAGGCTATAGTAGAAGACACTTACCCGAGGTACCATGCAATGGGACTGAACCCAGAACCATGTGTTTGGGAAGCAAGCTTCTTACCACACAGCCATGCCTATATATAAAAACAATAACACAGATGGGTTGAGCTGTTTCAAACATGTTCTTTATCAATAAACAAAACAATTACTGCATGTAAAAACAATGTTTGCTTCAGGTGAATTAAGAGCAAATTGTTTTGTTCCTCAATAAAGAACACATCTGAAATAGCTGCAATAAACCTCAGCCCATCTGTTATTGTCTATACTTCATCACACTCAGAACCTTTCCTCCATTGGATCTTGAGCCTACAGTGGATTGTGGAATACATGCTAGAGTGTTCTCCTGTGTAACTTTACATATATGTTGTTTATTTGGTCAATACTTGTGAATGTATGCATAACTGGAAGGACAAATTTGTATTTACTTTAGTAGGTATGTGAGTGTGCATACACACTGTTAGTGTACAGGTGCGCTATCCCTGACTCTGCCTTAGTGCCTTTGTAATTTAATTACCTTGATTCAATTGGATCCTAAAAATTATATATATATCGTTGTTATTATGTTAAACTGTCTTATGTTCAAATTTGACCAAATGCAATTTTTTCAATATTTAATTTTTGCTTTAGGTCAAACTATCGTATCTCCAGCTGTTTGAGATACGAAGATATCAAAAATTGTCAAAGTGTGCTACAACGGTTTTGCTATGGCATGGTGAGGCTATTTTTTCATTTACTGAAAAAGCAACGTTTTGGTCTTACAACACTTTTGCATAATAGCAACAATATATATATATATATATATATATATATATATAAAGAAAGAACGCAAATGAGTTGAGGCTCACTACAGCTGTTTCAGGCGTGTTTTTTATTGAAGAATAATCTGATTATATCATGAAAAAAAAACAAAACACATTCTCTTCAGGTGAATTAAGACATAAACTTATAAATTTGGTTCAGAAAAAAATATCAAGATATGGAATGTGCGTTGACAGTCTCATTTTGGCAACTCTCCTGTTGATTTAATTGGTTTATTCATGAATAAAGAACACATTTGAAACTGCTGTAATGGAGCTCAACCAATTTGTGTTCTTTCTTTATGTAAACACTAAATCTAGAACCTTCTCTACATTGGATCTGGAACATACAGTAGATGATGAAACTGCATGCTGGCATGCATGTGTAATTTCATATACATGTATACTTATATGAGTGTATATACTGATTTGCTCATGTACATGTATATGTAAGTGTTAGGACATGTCCATATATGCAGTGATCTATTTGTGCACGCTTGTATACAATTTATACATGAATAAGCAAATCTCGAACATGGCTTGGTGTCATTATTAAGATACTTTGATTCAAATGAATCCTACAAATAATTAATTGCATATATATATATATAAAATTTACTTGTCTAGTTGTCAAGATAGTGAGTATATTAACCAAAGTATAAAGTATTATAGATCCATTACAGTTGATCATACCAATGGATTTCACACACCATTTTTCAATACCTGCCATCTCAGATGAACACAGTATATATATGAAACAAGTAAAAGTGTGTATAAATAAATAAATATATATATATATATATATATACACACACACACACACACACACATATATATATATATAGAGAGAGAGAGAGATACATACATATATTCTAATTACTTGTGTATAATTCCCCATCCCATGTGTCATATGTTATTCTCCTGCATATAACTCACAGTAGTTTTCTTTAACCTAAAAGAAACGAAAACATGTGTCTTTGTCTGATGCATGGTTTTGCTTTTACTTTATATCAGAACAATAAACTATAACATTTTAGTGAATTATGATTTTTCATTTTAATCAATACTATCTTATTGTCCACTGTTATCCGATACCCGATCAATAGCACTTTCCTCCAATTGTAAACTTACATTTTTTTCATCATAATCAATTTCTTCTTGCTCTCTAAGATCTCTGATCCATCAAATGCATTTGTAGTGCATTTCATCAAACATTTTGAGCCACTATATCAGAATCAACACAGTCCCGGACTACAGCAGAGTCCCATACCACAGCAGACTCCTATAGCACAGCAGAGTCCCATACCTGGTCACAGTGAAGGCTTTTTAAAATTTCATCATAAATGATAAAGTCAGGGTTGTAATTAGCTAGGTATTCAGAATATAATTCTTTCAAGGGTTTTCTTAAAACCCTTCCTTAAAGGGTTTTGTTAACCCTCAAAAATGATAAATTTTGTGCTATGCTGTTTGCAAACTGTTTCTTACATCATCCAGAAGATGGCCATGGAAAGAATCCATTATAAGCATTGATTTTAGTTTTTGCAAAGTACTAGCATAATAATTCCAAACAACCAAATCCACTCCTGAACTGTATTATTACACTTTTGATGCTTTTCATTGACATATATATATAGATAATTACACTCATATATATATATATATATATATATATATATATACATACACATACAAGCACATACTTGTATACAATGAACATTTTCAGTTTCCTCCAAGCAAATATATATATTCTTTTACTTGTTTCAGTCATTTGACTGTGGTCATGCTGGGGGCATGACCTTAAAGAGTGTTAGTCAAAAAAACCACTCCAGGACTTATTCTTTGTAAGCCTGGTACTTATTCTATTGGTCGTTTTTGCCTAACTGCTAAGTTACAGGGACATAGACACACCAAGATTGGTTGTCAAGCAATGACAAGGAGACAAATACACACACACACCACTGTATGTCATCATGACCAAATGTATTTTAATATTGGTCCAGGCTAGCCAAAGGTTTGTGAATAGATTTGTTAGAAGTCATATCTACATGAATATGTATCTATTTATATATGTGTAAGTGTGTGTATATATACACACACATAATACACACACACACACATATATATATATAAATCCCAAAAAACGAAGTACAAACACAAAAAAACAACAATGCGAGGATGTGGTACATGTAAAGTATTAGCAGACGCTCAGGAAAGGAAAGAAATTTTTTTATTACGTTTTGAGCAAAGCTCTTCTTCAGACATATATATATCATCATCATCATCGTTTAACGTCCGCTTTCCATGCTAGCATGTGTTGGACGATTTGACTGAGGACTGGTGCAACCGGATGGCTACACCAGGCTCCAATCTAATTTGGCAGAGTTTCTACAGCTGGATGCCCTTCCTAACGCCAACCACTCAGAGAGTGTAGTGGGTGCTTTTACGTGTCACCCACACGAAAACGGCCACGCTCGAAATGGTGTCTTTTATGTGCCACCCGCACAAGAGCCAGTCCAGGGGCACTGGCAACGATCTCGCTCGAAAACCCTACAAGGCCAGTCAGGCGGTACTGGCAACGGTCACGCTCAGGATGGTACATCTTATGTGCCACCCACACAAGAGCCAGTCCAGGGGCCCTGACAACGATCTCACTTGGCTTGCCGGGTCTTCTCACGCACAGCACATTTCCAAAGGTCTCGGTCAGTAGTCATCGCCTCGGTGAGGCCCAATGTTCGAAGGTCTTGCCTCACCACCTCAGCCCAGGTCTTCCTGGGCCTACCTCTTCCACGGGTTCCCTCAACTGTTAGGGAGTGGCACTTTTTCAGGATGTGTATATATATGTATGTGTGTGTGTGTGTAGATAACACATATACAGACATATATACACATTCATACATCAGTAAATATTCCAGTCTGTAATGATTCTATTTTTACCCTCTCTGTGGGAAGTTATTTCTCCCTATAGATGAGTAAATCACTTTTCTTTCTCCTCGTCTTATTTTGACCCATTTCCTCTTGGCCTTCACCAAATCACTTCCACAAGTGCCAGCTATTACAATATCCGAGTCAAGCACTGTACAGTTGTATTTAATAATTAATGAGTTAATTACACAATCAAGAATAAAAATCCACTTTATTAGAAGTGGAGCTGGGAGTTTAGTACCATATAACATGCGACAGTGGGTATTCTCTAGTAAGGTGTGTCTGCAAATTGGCATTGCATCATATCTGAACCCATTTCATTCACTTTAACCACTGTTGCTTTTGAAACACCTAAACATTCCACATGTAGAAACATCAAGAGAAGGTTGACTTAAGAGTTGGTTTCTGTTATATTAAATCAATCATTAATATCAATCTGAAGTGACATTTGTCGTTGTTGTTGTGTAGCCCAAGGTTAGACTTAACCATACAAATCTTTGATCAAAAGTGTTTCAGCCATGATCATCTTGTCTTTGATTAATGTATAATGTATCTAGGACTACATTACCCTGGATATGTATGTGTTTTTATATTTTCAAGGATAGTAGCAAGTGATTTAGCTCTCCTTTTACCATATTTCTGTTGGAATACACTGTTTTTTTTCAATTATTTTTGAAATTAATGAAGAAATTAGTCATTATTAAACTGAGGTTTGAAGCATAAATTAACATGAAATTTTTATGGATGGTTTTAATTTAGATCACTTTAAAACAGGGAATTTGTATCGTAGAAACAGGAGCAATCTCAAGTGAGTTGGTATCAAAAGGGTTAAATCACACCCTACCACCATTGGATGATATAGTCTGGGATTTACAGTAATAAAAAAATGACTGGATGGTCATGGCTGGGATGCTTCTGAATGTAAGATCTGCTTAACCTGTTGAAATTCACTGCCTTTGTTTCAATTGATTTTGAAAATAATGAAGTATTTAGTAAAATAACTTCTTCCTTTATTAATTGGAACATAAATTGACATGAAATTTTTATGGAAGGTTTTAATTTAGAACATTTTAAAACAGGAAGTTTGTATCATAGAACCAAAGATGGCCTCATGCAGATTGTTTCAAGATTATGATCTGATAACAGGAATAAAATTTAACAAAGATTAATGCGTGGGCTTCCAATTCTGCACTTTTAACTAGAAGTATTTGTTGGCCAAAATTCATTCCTTGACCAATGATAAAGTTTAGTTATTTAGTATCTCATTTACTTTGAGCTTCCCTGGATTTTTATTTATTCTGCACTAAAGGAAGGAGCTGTGTCCATGGCTTTTGCTGGCCCCTTGAGACTGGTGAGGTTTAGTGATTATAATATTGTAACAAGGACTTGTGGTGGGTGAGAAGTTTTTTCAGTAGAAGTGATCAATTTATACGTGCAATAGGCAATTATTCACAGGGTAGTAGGAGTTTGTCCCTAGTTCTTCTACACCTTTACTGAACCTAAGTGCCATTTCAAATATTCCATAAAGTTGTCACATCTATTATTATTTATTCACTCTACTTCTTTATATCCCTCAGTTATTTCAAGTATGGGGGGGGGGAAACCTAAATGTTTCAGTCATTTGACTGCGGCTATGCTGGAGCACCACCTTTAGTCGAACAAATTGATCCCAGGACTTTTTCATTGTAAGCCTAGTACTTATTCTATTGGTCACTTTTGCCGAACCGCTAAGTTACGGGGACGTAAACACACCAGCATCATGTCAAGCGATGGGGGTGGGATAAACACAGACAAACAAACATATACACACTCACACACACTTGCCCAAAGTGCTACGCAGAAGGACTGAACCCGGAACCATGTGATTGGTAAGCAAGCTACTTACCACATAGCCACTCCTGTGCCTGTATGTTCATATTCTACTTTTGATTAATTTAACTTTTGGGATTGTCTCCCTTAAATTTATTTTTTCTAGACCAGATTTAATCATTAAACAAATAAGATTCCTTTTTCTTCCTCATTAGGGATGTAAATTTAAATAATGTTGTTTCACTACATTAAATATATTGGCATATTAAATATGTTAGCACTACTTGCTTTCCTAGCAGATTTCCCTACACAAACTATAAAGCTAGTTGTTTATTATGTAAAAGTGAAATTTTTTAATAATTATACGGTTAAAATGTATAATTCTTCTTTTTTTCTCAGAATTTATTGAGAAAGTCATACAAACATAGGCACAATGGAATGAATCTAGGCCGCCGGCATTCCTTTATTTACTATTCATTTATCTTTGCGTTTATTTTAAACTATTTTATTTTCTTGTACAAGTAGTTCGCGAGGGGGCTAAGCTGATTATGCAATTATTGTACTTATGGTCAACCATAGTTTACATTGGCTGAGTAGGTTAGCCAACTGTTTAATCACCTTCCCGAGGACAAGAAATGTTCGTGTTACGTGGTGAGTTTTATGAAATTGGGGTTTGGAAGCCGCTCGACCAATCACTAGCGACGACGTGGAAACACTTACATTCATGTCGTGTGTATGTGTTATTACTCGCGCGCGCGCACACACACAGATATGCATACATTATGTGTGTGTGTGTGTGTACACACATATATATATATATATATATATATGCACACAAAAACACTCATACGTAGACACGCATGTACATACTCATACTCTCACATGTATGTATATATGTGTGTGTATGTAATATGTATGTATTTA
>NC_068990.1:16561427-16569482 GCF_001194135.2 Octopus bimaculoides
TATACATACATATATACATATATATATATATATATATATATATATATATACACGTACGTACTTATGTATATATGTATGTATAAACACTACCTTGACGTCCTTCAGCTATGCTATATCACTTCACTTTCCATTATTTCGTTGCAATCCACCACCGGCGATTTATTTAATGCACGTAACTTATATATACACGTACAGACACATATATTTATACACAAATACACTCGGTATCCCCCACCATTTATACATTAATAGAAATACTAATGTGTTGCTGATGTTATTACCTTGGACAAGCAATATCCATTGTTGAATTTTATCAAACGGGGGGAAAGTGTTTTATTCATAAACATATCGATTTTGATATCAGATCTTCAACATGTACCGAATGTAATCCATTATATATATATATATATATATAAGCATCCACACTCATGTACACACACACGTACACACTCATACATGCTTATACACTAATATGTATTCCTGTATACATATCTGCATGCATACATACTTTGTATATATTTATATACATATTTATACACGTATGTGTGTATATGTATGTGTCTGTGATTATTCATAAATTAATCCAAACATCTGCGCTCGTGCGCGCGCGCGCGTATTTGTGTGTGTAAATTCCAAGTACTCGTGTAATTAGCGAATGTTTTCGAGGCTAAAATCCGATTCCAAAACCCTGGTGGAACAGCAATCTTATAATGTCTACATGTCACAACTTCTCTCTAACCTTTCTTCCATATTATTTTACTGATCAAAACATCAAAACAGGATAAAGAACGAGTAAATTGCAGTGGAAGGCTTCTTGTTAGCGCAAAGTGAGTAGAATATGTTAGGAACTTGGGAAAAGGTGTTCATATTTTCTCTGAGTCATTATATAGCTATGAGCAACGTCCGGAGGAAAAAGAAACACATAAAGTGATGAAAACAGGTTTCTTCTTAGGACAACATTGATAAATTTTGTGAAACAAGGAAGAAGGATATACTGTACTACTCACTGGTTAGACGTAAATATTACATGTAACTATGTGATTAGATTTAGAATTTGGATGTGTTTTTAAAAAGGCTAGAGGGAAATGGTCACACGTAAGCAGAAAATGCCAGATCGTAATTTGATACAGGAATACATCGGAATATAATGAAAGGAAGACTTAAAGGCCTAAAAGAATAAACACCTCAGCCAGAAGTTAAAATCAGCGAGAATCTACAGGCATACAAGAAAGAAACTGATCAAAAGAAAGAATCCGAGATGCCCAGCAATCAACAACTGCGTGCCTGACAATGTACTGTATGGCCCTCTGCTTGATGGAGATAGAGCATATTTAGGACCCAATGGGGGTTGCCTGATCAGGATTAATCAGGGGTTTCTTTACGACTCGAAGATACTCACTTAATTAGATTGAGCAAGTAGCAGAGAGTGTAGCTATCCTATATTGGGATGGATCTGAATTCCTGGTTATTTTAAAAAAGTTCAGCTTGGCAAAAGTTTAAGGCAAAGATATATTCTCCAGTTGTACTCAAATCACTGTAATCAGAGATCGCTAAAGGGAATATCCCACTGTAAATCAATATATTTATATACATACATATATACCTGTGAATGAGTGTGTAGTGTATGCCGAATTTATGGGAAGGTACAGTATATCGAAAATAATACAAATACGTTTTGGAATGTCACACTAGGTTGTATGAAATCCACTATCCCTTCGAAAATCCCCATTCCTGACGAAGGAATTCAATATATATAAATATTATATACATGTATGTGAGTACGTTTATATTATTTTTATTTTCCAATTTAAGTCAGTTTTTGATTTAATTCATTTATTTTGATCACAGAATTAAGTAAATTACGCTGTATAAAGTTGCCAAAGTGGAGAAGAAAATATTTGTGATCGAGGAGGGTCCGTCACACAGTCCAACATTAGCTCAGTTCTGTTGATTTTGGGTTTAATCAGACACGAATTAAGGCGTAGATGGACTTTGGGGTTTGCAGTTCAAGGAGCTTTCAGTGAATGTATGGAAATTTATTATAATGCTGAATTTAAAGTATAAGTACTTTAAATTATTAAATTAAAAAAAGGTGGTGGGGTTAGTTATATCTATACACACATATCTATCTATCTATCTATATACGTACATATATATGGCTGTGCGCACACATGTGTATATGACTGAGTTAGGGGTGTTGAACTTAAGATTGTTAGATCGTACTTTCGATTCTCGAAACGGGCGATGAAGTCTCCATCTTCAGAAAGCGACTATATTCCACTCATTTTGCTCCACTCAACCCCACTCGAATTAAGAATGAGTATCAGTGACAGCTGGGAGTTAACACTACGAAGGACCAGCATCCTGTTCAGGGGTGAGTCCTTGCACTCTCGATCGTCAAAGAAAAAAAAAAAAAAAAAAAAAAAACCCTCTGTGACCTAGTCAACTTCCGACTTCATGATCCAGTAGACTCGGGGGGTAAGCTTGTATACTTGATGTAAGTAGATATTACAGCGAAAGGAAACATTAAACCAGAGTTTGTTGATCGGTGGGTAAAAGTTTGTGCTAGACAAACTTTTTTTTTTAACAACTAATTCTCAAGAACAAAACGAATAAATTAAATTATTCAACTTTTTCTTTTTGAAAATATTAATGGGAGCTTCACAAATTTTATGGTGATCCTATTCCAGCTCTTAGATTCATGTATGATTGTATATTATATAAATTTATATACTCATGCATACATTTCCAAATTAATAATAGCCAAATCTCCGTCAAACTGTACCCTACTGGCTTAAAAGAGAGACGGTATTAGATAAATAATGTAGTAAAGGGTACACTGTATTTGAGAAGACTGGATAGTCATGGCTGGAATGCCTCAGCATATATCGGCTTGAGGTTAAACAACATTCATGATGGCACAACCACACAACGGAGTTTTTATATAGTCACTACAATTGCTAGAAATAGCAGCCAAATGTTCGATCGTCTTAAGTAAGGAAGTACACTGGATAATGTCTTCCTAGATACTCTCTCTCCTTTGTACATCTATCTATCCATACATACGTACATGCATACTCTCACACACTTACGTATGTGTGTGTATCTATCTATCTGTCTATATGTATGTATGTATGTATGTATGTATGTATGTATGTATGTATGTATGTATATATATATATATACATATATATATATATAGGATATGAGGGGTTTAGTTCACTTGTGATCTAAACGAATAGGTACGCTGAGTAAGTGCTATAGTTGCACGTCAGTTAGGTTCCAAGTTCACAGCTGTGACTGGATCTAGGGATATATATGGATCCGTATATATATATATATATATATATATATATATATATACACATACATACACGAACGCACACACACGTTTTATTAGTTGGTTTTACTGAATGCATACCAACACGTCGCACAAGTATCACTCATTTCTCTCATTCCGATCAGTAAATTGAATGTGATTTTAATTAACAATATACGTTGGCCTAAATATTTTTTTACTGCTCCATGTGTTACTATCACATTATTGTCATTTAAAGTTAGGATCATAAGTTAAACGAACAGATATATAATCAAAGGTGCTCCATTCATGACTATATGCCGCCTTTCATTAATATAGTATCTAAGACAATTTTATAATGTTCCGCTTTTTTAAAAGGCACTAACAGTATGATTTAAGGGATATATGACTGCTATTTTTATCTAGTGCTGGACCAGACATTGTCATGGGCAATCCAGTCATGACCATAGCGCCTATTTAAGGCATTATCCTATCTCACACACTTTTTAAAAGGCATTTACTGTGATTTTAGGGCTATGTGGCTATCTTAGGGCTCGGGCAGACATGGTCAAAAACGTTCCGGTCATTACCATACCGCCTTTTATTACTATAATGCATCCTGAAACAACATTACCCAATGTGTTCCACAGTTTTTTAACGGCATTAGTGTAGGTTCAAGACACACGGCTGCTGTTTTTAGCACCTTAAGCAACCATATATAGGTTCCCCCAACCACCGATAAGCATTAACACGATCTGTTTAGTACCACCTGATTAAGTAAATCCATGTTCAAACATCCCAGCCATGACCACCACCTTTTATTCAGTCTCTCAATATGATCGGAAGTGTCTTTTTAAGATGCTAGGGCATTGGTCCTCAATCGGATCCATTTGACCCTTATGGGGAGGGGGGTCTATATAAGATTTAGTTGCTAAAAATTATATGCACTAATCGGTTATACTTCTACAATACACAACATATTTTCAATTTTACCGTAAATTAATACACACGCACCACTACGGTGTATTTAAAAATAAAGTGAAATCTGTGAAATATCTTGGTATTTTCCGACTCGCCCTAAAAACTTAAGATGCATCTGCAGACAATAGACATGCCACCGTGACAATGGGTTCTTCTGGATCTCATTCTTTTCAATGTTGTCTCTGTGGAGGTAAAACATACATACAAAAACATACTATGCATACATGCATGTATGCACGCATACATACATACATACGAAGACACTGAACATAAGAAAGAAGGCTAACAGTGGAGGAACAGGTTTTAAGCATTAGTTTAGCACCTAAAAGACAGGGATAGACTTGACTTTTCGGATGTTTGTCCTTCATCCGAAGAAAATTACCGACGAATATAAAGGAGAATGAACGTGCAAAAGTGGTTGAAGGAAAGAGAAAAATAAAACGAGTGAGGATGTTAGGTGCCAGGTGGGAATGCGGTTTTATGGTTGTGTGCATGTGCGCGCATGAATGAATATATGTATGTAGGCGTACTCAGAATTTCGCTTTGCAACCACAAGATCCCGGTTCCATCTTAGCGCCTGGCACTTGGGCAAGATGTCATTTTCTGTAGCTTTGGATCGTACTATATCTCATGAGTGAAATAAATGGGCAGATGGAAAGTGTAAAAGAAGCCCGTAAGGTGGATTGTACCTGTAATTCAGCAGGTACAGCTTTGTCACACACTGTTTGACTCTTATTGTAACTGAAGGGTACATTAAAGATACGCGTCTGTGGAGTACTCAACCACTATATGTTAATTCAGAAGCAGACAATTCATTTCACATTGCTCCAGTCCTCTCAGCTGGCAAAAATGAATAATCTTGCGACGAACCGGTGTCCCGTCCGCGAAATTTTTTCCCCACGTGAGTTCCGGACCCCAGTTATGAAGACATTTGCATACAGCCAATCAGAGCTCAACTACCAAACTAATTTATGAGCGCATAACAAGTGATGGTCGATAAGATAAGGTCACTTGGTTAAGGAATGACCATGCTTCTTTTCTCTTTTAAGAATGCTTGTTCTTTTTCTTGTTCCAACCATGGCTACCTCTGCGTAGTTATTTGTGTTGTTGTTTACTTTGTAAAACAGTAAGGGGAGAGGGTTGCTAGCACATCACCCTCTACCCACATTTTCCCATCCACATCTTTACCATACGGGGCCCTAACAAAATCCGATGAGAGGTATAGATGCAAATCTATCTAATTACTTGTCTCCTAAAATCAGGCATAACTCGGCAATCGGTCGACTTACAACATCGTTCTTCGTCTTGCGTTTACTTGGTAGAGTGTTTGTTAACTTGACAACAAGGTCAAGGCGAGCTCTGATTGGCTGTATGCAAATGAGTTCATTACTGAGGTCCGGAACTCTCGTGGGAAAAAAATTTCGCGTCCCGTCTAGGGGTAATATATAAACGTCATAGAATCCGGGAAACTAGCTTTAAGAGTCTATAGCTCGGGAAGGACAGTTCATCCTTTTTTATGTATGTATGTATGTATTCATGTACCGTGGTGTCTAGTGTTATTAAAATTGTCGCGTCACCGAAGACTTGATCTTGCGATTGTCTTGTGTCACAATTACTGAAAAAAACGTGTTTAATATCATCCAGGCTCTACCTTTACTCTCCAGTGAGCAGACTCTCTACATGGCCTCTTGTCATTCTAACAAACGCCCTCAAATCTTCAAATTTTACATTGTCTGTTTGAAAACAAGGAAAAAAAAAAGTAAGGTAAAATGTAACAGATGATGGTCAGCTCAGCCTGGTGTTAAATAACATTCTATAGTTTAGGCTCAGAACGTTTATTTTTACACTAAAATATGATGAAGACATTTGTAAGTTAAATGTACCACCCATCAACGCAAAGGTTCATTGTTGATGCTTACGAAATAAGCTACCGGAAAACCAAATCCACATTTCGGGTCTTCACTTCACTTTCTTCATTAATGTGACGTCACAAGTCACTGGCTGAAACTCGGAAGGTGCTAATCATCTCTTAATGGTTATTTCTGAGTATGAAAGGTTAATCTAGGTGTAGGCATCCTACAAACTGAGAAATATCATAGCCCTTCCAACTCTTAGAAAATAGAAAATTATTTGTCTTTGCAACACCGCTGATTGGTATGTATGTTTTAAGCATCATTGATTATGATTCTGCAAATAAATAAATAAAGCAGACTCTCTTTCACACACACCTGGCTTTATTTTGAAAATTTTTTTTCAGATTTACGTTTCAAACATCAGAGATCGTAATTCTTAAATATATGCTAAACATAAATCTGACATTAAAAAAAGAAAGAAAAGAAAAACTTCGTAAATAAAATGCCGGAAAAGTGGAGGAAGTCCCGCCCCCGCTTTTTTTTTTTTTTTTGCAAAATCGTAATCTACGAGGCTTAAAATATATAAATCAAAAGGAATCACGATTTTTGACGCACTGGAAATTTCCGAGTCTATTCTTTAGGAATGCCCAAGAATAGAAAAAAAATTTGATTAAATATGGCTATGAAAAAAAAAAGAAAAGAAAAACATTAAAAGTATAAAATATCGAATTATCAAGAAAAATATACCATAACTATCTGGGTATGATTAAACTACTTGCGATAGTGGGACCCAGGGGCCCTGGTTTCAGCCACTATTGTTCCCAGGTCTACTCTGGCCCGGAGTGGTAGCACCTGTAAAGGTCCCAGCTATGGGTAAACTAGCATCATCATCATCATCACCACCACCACCACCACCACCATCATCATCATCATCATCATCATCACTCCCACCGATGTCATTGTTACTACTATCACCTCCACTACCACCATCATCATCATCATCGTTTAGCGACTTGAGTCAACACCGAGCTCACGATCCCATTTCATTACGACACCACCGAAGTCTTGTACTTCATATTCCGAATTCCTTAGCGATATCATCTAGATAAGAGAGCAAGCGATTTTTTCTCACCAAACTGGCCAAGATCTTTAAAAAACAAATGATAGCACTATCTCATCTTTTGCTCTGAAACGATGCTCATTAAATCCTACTCTGTGTTATCAAACTGCTTATGAGTTGAGTGGTAAAGTTCTTTAAATTTCTTTTGTGTTGGTTGATTTTCCTTGATGTATTTTATACTTCACGTAGAAGTTAAGTATAACAAATATCTAATCTTTATAAAGACTTATCAGAAGCCATCATGCTTCAGACATATTTATATATATATAAAACCTCTTCCGCTAAAACTGGTGACCCAACTTAATAGTGGAGTATGAAAAGATGTACAGAAGCCGGTCGCATATCTTTTTATTTATTTATTTTTAGTTTAGGAAGGAAGACAAGTGCGCATGATCAGTTACAGGGTTTCCGAAACCAGGAGAGAGAGAGGAAAGTATCTTCAAACGGGAAGCCAGGCCCAAGTGTTTTTAACGAAGTGGATTCCTCTAAAGCAGTGGTTTCCAGACTTTTTCAGGCTGCCGCCCCCTTGACGCCCAGGCCATATTCCTAGCGCCCCCACCTCAACTAACCATCACTAACATAGACCCCTTTCTGAAGTAAATTGAAAGCAACTTTATTTGACAAAACTTAACCTAATGAACCCATTATTTTGTTGTTTTTACATCAATCGCTACCCCATTATCGCCCCACTTTTCTTCAACGCCCCCTTGGAACTTAACCCCCACCCCCACCCAGGGGGACAATACTGCCCACTTTGGGAACCACTGCTCTGAAGGAACTTGAAGTGTCAGGTGATGGTGTTA
>NC_068990.1:16570535-16574764 GCF_001194135.2 Octopus bimaculoides
TTATGAACGTGTTACTGCAAGCCGAATATAAGTTGCTGAAGCGTTTGCTTACATGTCGAAACAAAATGAACATCCGATGTTTATTTTAGCCTATCGTTTTTTAGACAATCATTTGTTATGAGAAAGTAACACATGGACTGAGGGGTTTATTTATCAATCATGAATATCAATGAAAAGCATCGGCTGACTATTGTTACAAGGCGACCAGCTTTAAGTTTTACAAAAGCCAGTGACTAGCAAGTGGCGATATATCATTGGTGAATCTATTTCCTCCTCCCTCTCCGTCTTTCTCTCTTAAGCCTTCTCTGACTTACAACTTCTTTTTCTCCAACACCGCCAACATCCTATCTATGCACAAATTTAAATCACGTTCACTCACATCTAATAAGTCTTTCTCATATTACAACGTTTGCGGTGGATTGGTAGGTTCGTTAGAGCATTGGACAAAACATCTTTAAGTATTTGTGTTCTGGCTCAGTACATTTTGAGTTCGAATCCCGCAGAGGTCAAACTTCGCCATTCATCTTTCCGTGGCCGATAAAGTAAAATACCAGCTAAATATAGAGGTTGATTTACTCATTTATCCGCCCCAATCACATTTCTGGCCTTGTACCTATAGAACCATACCGTAAATCCTCGAGTATAGTCCGCCCTTGAGTATAATACGCAGGGGATTTTTAGGGGGCTGTACCTCTGAAAAACCTAAACCTTGTGTATAATACACACCCGTTCTCTAACTTGAGTCAAGGAGGTCTATATAACGTCCTTGGTTTGTAAACATATATACGGTAACGTCCTTTATTATTATTGTATATATAACATAATGCAAACGTGTAGCTTTTTTGTGCACTTTGCAGAAAATAAAGAAATAACAGTAATACCATCAATGAAAAATAAATATTAAATAAATTGCCTTTACATATTTATCACTATTAGTTACAAGCCCGACATCACAAAATGCGTCTGAATAAACATTGCCGGATAGCAAATAGAGACTCGGACATTGCTTAGAAAATATTTTTCATTTTTAACTTCGTATATAGTTCGCACTAGGGATTTTGACCTTTAAATTTTGGGAAAAAAATGCGGATTATACTCGAGGATTTACAGTATTTCTATCGACGGTCTATTGTATCCAGTCTCTTCATTTCAACCTTTCTTTCTTCCCTTTACTCTCACATGTCGAACAAAATAATTTCAAAGTTTAGTTACGGTTCTTTACATTCTGAGATCAAATCCCACCGAAGTCAACTTTGCCATTCATCCTTCCAAGTTCGATAAAATTAAGCACCAGCCAAGCACTCGGGTCGATTTGTTCACCACTCCCTCCTTTTGTACCTATTGTTAGACGCATGTTGCTCTCAATCCTTCACCTTACTTAGTCTCTTTCTTTCAACCTTTCTTTCTCCCCCTTTACTCTCACTTTATGGGGTTGTCGAACAAAATACTTTACGTTCTGGGTTCAAATCTCACCAAAGTCAGCTTTGCCTGTCATCCTTCTAGGGTCAATATAAAAGCAGTAAGGCGACCTAAAACATCGTCGTGAATGGAATTACAATAGAGGACAAGACTTGTCTTTCAGTCCCTGACTTATTTATCTTTCCATCTCGCTTATACTCTCTCTCTCTCTCTCTCCACACTCCGCAGCCATTTCAACATTATCTTATGGTTTTAATCTTTCTTTTCTCTTTCTCGCATCTCTCCAATTCTGTTTTTATCAGATAGTACATCTCACTCTCACCTCCCTCTTTTTACTCTTCTTACTTTTCATCCTACTTCAGCTCTCTCAACAATCATTTTCTCTTACTCTCTCAATCTCATAATTTCTATACCTTCATTTCTCTTATTACACCTTATTCTTCTCTCAAACTTTTTTCGTCTCTTCCCTTTTTTTATCTCAGCTATTTCCATTTCTTCTTCACATACTTCTATGCTTTATTCTCGCCACCCCTCCTCCTATTCGTGTTTCTCTTCAATCTGTTTTTCACATTTCCCCTTCTCCAATAATCTTTCACATTTTGCCCGTCCTCTTGCTTCGTATTTTTCTCGCAACAGATTTCCGTCTTTCTCTATCATTTTTATTCTTCTTTCTCGCTCTCATTCTGTCATACGTTTTACGTTTCTCTTTTACTCTCTCGCTCTCTTATTCTTACACACACACACACACACAGAGTCATACTCTTTACGTCTCTCTCTCTCTCTTTCCCTCACTTACACTCATTCTCTTTCATACACTCCATTTCTTTGACTCTTACTGCCACTTCTTTATCAGTTCTCTTTTTTTTCTTTCTTTACCTTACATTTCCTTGCAAAACATTCCCCTTCATTCACTTTTCTCCTCTAACCTTTCCTCTTTCATATACATTTTTTCTTAGTTCAATATTTTCTTCCCTTCACCTCATTTCTTTCTCTCTCTCTCTCTCTGATTTCCTTTTTCTTTTTTGTCAATGTTTCTCTCAATTACTTTTTCATGAGAAAATAGAAGAATTTCCTATCTTTTTATTCATAATTTTCTCACGACTCTGATTTTCATCCCTCTCTTTCCCTCTCGTTACTCCATTTAATATCCTTCCCGCTTTCATTTTTAATCTTTCTCTTCCTCATGCTCATCCTTTCTCTTACAAACACAGGCTCAAAATCTTCGCTTAACCCGAGATTATTCACGAAATTATTTATTTGACAAAGAGAAAAAAAAAACTTCTAGGGAAACAGGTATCATAATGACCGATATAAATGTTGGCTTGTTTATTTCTACGGTCATGGTTTTCATTGAATAGAGAGAAGTGGAGAGAGAGGGTGAAAGAGAGCGACAGAGATTTAACACAAGAATTGTAGGATAAAGTGCCTTATAACTTCCTGAAAAAGGATCTGGTCTTTCTCATTCGCAAAATTAGTCCCCTTTAATTTTGCTCAGATTGCTTTTAGTTTTAGTGTATCGATGCAACTCTGAATTTTAATTACGACCAACCAATTACTTTATCTCGTAAATTAAAGAATCTGATTGAAGTTGGGAAGTTTGGGTAATTTTAGCTTATCAACAGACTGCGTGGCATTAGCAGCTTGTTACCATGACAATCGCACGCTGCGTCGTGGTTCACTGTTGTCTGTTGATTTTTCACACTTAGTATTTTTACATATTTTTGGGACTCATTGACTCAGATAGCTGGATTTATGATTTCACTAGGTTAATTCTATTCATAAAATTTTTAATTAGGAGTATTTCTTGAACCGTTAGCTTCACATTTCAACAATTTAACTGAAATTTAGCACACGTAACAGGAACTGAGAGGGATATCGTGGAACAGAGAAACTGTGGGTGATACAGATAATATGACATTATTTTTGAATTCTGCATGCAAAAAACATATAAGATACAGATATTCTTTTCCTTGGAACAAATTCTTTGTTGACCAGTGTTATTCTTATAATTTACAAATCCAAACATGAAAACGTTACTCAACTTTGGAGTTTTAGAGACAGACGCCCCCTTTTCACACACACACATGCACTTATATATTAAAGATGTACATAAATACATGGCAGGTATACATAATACTGAAGCGCGCATAAAGTAAACACATGCAGACAAATATATTAATATAACGATTTTTTTTTAATTATAAAGGGTATTTCTGTTTATTTAGAACCTACAATGAACAGGTTAGACACTAAACTATAAATTTCACAGGGTACAACCTTAAAGTTGACACCGCTCCGCTAAACGCAGAAAATTGCTGTCTCGCCTTTGGCTAAAAATACCGTTTTTTCGATTTTTAAACCTCCGTAACTTTTTTCTCCAATTTTTTTCTGCACAACATCATACCTTCAAAGCAATGAGACTGGAAGGCTACATTATTATAGCCGATTTTCAGATTTTTTACTTCCTTTTAAAATATGCATATTTTGCAAATGAAAAAAAAAAAAACTAGATCCCTAAAATATACACAAATTTTAATAAAATTCTACAGAGATAAGTCTTTAATGGAGTAGATTGCTATTATGCTAAGATTTAGAAAAATAACATATCTATATGTTTAATTTTAAGGTAATAAATAATTTCTTTTGAAAATTAATATTACTCTTATTACCAAGAAATTCTATAAAATTTCAATTATAATTATTGTTTGCCATATTTCCTGATATTACCCGTTGTGACAAACGAACCCTTCCAAAGATACTCATTACAGGGCCGGTCCCAGGAATTTTTCGAAGGGAGGGCACAAGGTCAG
>NC_068990.1:16575010-16576788 GCF_001194135.2 Octopus bimaculoides
GGGGGGGGGGGCACATGCCCCTCATCCCCTACCCCTGCATTATATGATGGCTAACATTGCTTACTGCTTATGAGAGCCCATCGAAGGTGATGACAGCGTCGATCCATGACATTCGTCCTCCCGTACACTGTTTTTCTTGAGAGCGGACGTGGTTGACAGGACCAATTCGAGATAGGCAGATCCTGTGGCACTGGGGGGCACTGAAAGTGACCCCGAACAACAGCCACAGGGAATGATGACGATGTCTCCGCCTCTCTGAGGCTTGCTTCCAGTCTCAATCTCACTGAAGAAGGCCATCTTTGGGAATAGGTTACCTGGCAACCGAATCAGCAATTTCGGGGAAGGTAGTAAGTTGCTTACATCGACTCCTGTGTTCAGCTGGCACTTATTTTATCAACCCCGAAAAGATGAAAAACAAAGTCGACCTTGGTGGAATTTGAACTCAGAATGTTATTTGGCGGAAGCAATGCCGCTAGGCATGTAACGATTCTGCTTGCTTGCCACTGTAATAATTATAATAATAATCCTTTCTACTGAAAGCACAAGGCCTGAAATTTGGGGGAAGGGGACTGGTTAATTACATCGATCCCAGTGTTTCACTGGTACTAAATTTATCGACCTCAAAAGAATGAAAGGCAAAGTCAACCTCGGCGGAATTTGTACTCAGAAAATAGCGGCAGACGAGATACCGCTAAATGTGTCGCCCGGCGTGCTAGCGATTCTGCTTTACTAGTACTTTATTTTACCAACTCCAAGAGGATGAGAGGCAACACATTTGGACTGACTTCATTTATCTTCAAACTTAGAATATTCATAATTATTAACGAGATCGATTTGCGTTTACTTTATCTTCCAAACTTAATATATTCAGGTTTAATTGTTATTTTGACTTATATTCAGAATTCTATAATATCGATTTACCTTCATTAATTTTCAGGTTTTCACTCATGCTTCATTTAAGTTTCCTGATAACAAAGGGTTTCTAGCATTGGTACAAAGCTACGTAGTTTTAGGGACACACAATTTAGACCCTACTTTTTGATTCGTATCTTTTATCTTTTACTTGTTTCAGTCATGAGACTGTGACCATGCTGGGGTACCGCCTTGGAGAGTCTTTAGTCGAATGAATCAACCCCAGTACTTACTTTTTAAGCCTGCCACTTATTCCATCAGTCTCTTTTGCAGAATCGCTAAGTTACGGGGACGTAAACACACCAGCACCGGTTGTCAAGTGGTGATGGGGGTAACAGACATACATATATATATATATATATAGATGAGCTTCTTTCAGTTTCCGCCGACCAAATCCACTTTGGTCGGCCTGAAGCTGTAGCAAAAGACATTTGCCCAAGGTGCCACGTAGTGGGACTGAACCCGGGACCACGTGGTTGGGAAGCAAGCTTCTTACCACACAGTCACTCCTGCGCCAATTTATTATTTAATATTATTAAAATTTTTGTTTGTTTCTAATTTAGTCACAAGGCCAGCAATTCTTAAAAAGAAAGGTTAGTCTATTCTACTGGCTACAGCACTTGGCTGGTACTTCATTTTATCAACCTCGAAAAAAACAAAAAAAAAATGAAACAAAGTTGACCTTAGTAAGATTTGAACGAAAAGAACCAATATGGATATTGCAAAGGGTTTTCCCAACACTAACGATTCTGCCAGCTCACCGCCTTATCTTAATATACAAAACAAGAGTTTTGTATATTAAGGGTTAGGGTTACGCCGAAAACGGGTGGTGTGCGTATTTCTTACCTCCGTAATGTCCATGTGAT
>NC_068990.1:16577528-16578826 GCF_001194135.2 Octopus bimaculoides
TCAGATTACATATAGTCCGTCTCCGCCTTACATATTAGTTCCATTTCTTTTTTTTCCTACAAAAACGAAACTCTATAGTATGTTATACAATTAGTAAAAGCTTATTGTTTTCCTACCTTATTTCTTATAAATAATCCTTTCTGCTATAGGCACAAAGTCTGAAATTTGGGGTAGGTGGATAGTCGATTACATCGACCCCAGTACTCAACTGGTACTTAATTTATCGACACCGAGAGGATGAAAGGCAAAGTCAACCTCGACGGAATTTGAAATCAGAACGTACAGACAGAGAAATGCCGCTAAGCATTTTGCCCAGCATGCTAACGATTCTGCCAGCTCACCGCCTTATCTTAATATACAAAACAAGAGTTTTGTATATTAAGGGTTAGGGTTACGCCGAAAACGGGTGGTGTGCGTATTTCTTACCTCCGTAATGTCCATGTGATTCCATCGCTCTAATGAGCAGATACTCATCGGAATTCCAACAAGTGTTTACTTTTATCTTACTGCTTATATCCTTGTTTTGGCGAAGGTAAAGAATACGCACACCCAGTGTTTAGGGTAACACCGAAAACGGGTGGTGTGCGTATTCTTTACCTCCGCCCAAAATGCTTAGCAGCGTTTCGTTCGTCCTTATGTTCTGAGTTCAAATTACGTTGAGGTCGACTTTGCACAAAATAAGTATCAGTTGAAAACTGGAGTCGATGTAATCGACTACACCGCTTACCTTAAAATTTTAGGCCGTGCACCTATAGTGGAAAGATTATTATTATTATTATTATTATTGCAGAGGTTCGGAATAGCTATTATAATCTCACGGGGAAATAATTGGACACGAAATTGAGTGGCAAAATGTAAAAACTAGGGGAAAAAATACGGTAAACTTTTACCATTACACTTGTCTCAGGAGACGGGTGTAATCGCTGATCGGCGGACTTTCAGAATCTTTTTTATTGCCTTCACAGTGTTTACCGTTTTACAAAATTGAATTAGAAAACTGGACAAAACGGAGAACAAAATTGAAAAAATTATAAAGAAAAAAAACACAAAACAAAACAATTCATCACCTTGGGTTGAAAAGTTGGGGGCGCTGGGAAACCTCTCTAATGGCTATTGAGGCACGTCAGCACGTTTGCAGCGTTGCCGCGAGTGATGGCGAGGTTGATGCGCTGGAACGGCCAAGCGCCCTCAAGAGCCTCATCAGTTACCTCTACAAGGCGAGTTGCCAGTGAAGACAGGAATCTCGCAGTTAGTGGTCCGACCCCACCAAACGTCTCGAACGCCACAGGATGAAAAAT
>NC_068990.1:16578836-16598808 GCF_001194135.2 Octopus bimaculoides
ACCCCACCAAACGTCTCGAACGCCACAGGATGAAAAATGTAGTTGGCCGACAGATCGCGGTATTTCAGGATTTTGTTCCGCTCGTAGAGTAGAATTCCGCCGAGAAATCAATCCCAGTTATAAATTAAAATTAAATTTGATCGGTGTATTCTTAATTATGTACCTAACTTAGATTGCATCCGCCATTGCAGAAGAAAACAAATTACTTTTTAGAATTTCAAAGTAAATTTTGAATATTAACGTATCAGAGTTTACAAATTGGTGACGCGAAAATTGAAACAGAATTGCGAGATAAGAGTGTCAATTTGTTGAGAACGTATCGTCGAAACTCTGACTCAACACCAACAGTAACTAAGATGCACATTAAACGGTGCATTCTTAATTATGTACGGTTGTAAAATTTTATCCACCTTTGGCGCAGACAGTCCAATTTCGTTACTTCGAAAAACATTTCGTAAATTTAATTCGTCTATTTCATTTTTATATGCCTATATATTTATCTATCTACTACACAATTCATTGTCCACTTATTTATTTCAAATATATCTAAATTTTAAAACTTAAAATTCATCTCTCAATCTTGACTTAGCAATTTTTCTTCGATGTTTTGAAAAAAAGAAACATACAAATGGCCATATTTCAGTGATTGGTAAACAAAACAATTCTAACGTTCACTTAAAAAGAAATCTGAAAGAATGATCGTTATTTCTAAATATTTCTAAATTATTTATACCACAGCTATTAACCTTGCGAACCCGTTTGTTCAGTAACTTCTAAATTAAAAAAGAAATAACCAAAGTAGCTCAAATCTTCAAATCGTTAACGGTTGTTACCCACGCTATGGTCTAAAAGTTTCCAGACTTCACTAGTATTTAAACTATTTAGAACATCAATTCTATTCGCAATTAAAAACAATAACAACTAAAAATACAAATCATACAATACAACAGAAGAACTAAATGTAAGTTTATTATTATTTGCGAATTTTCTGTAAATATAAAGTAAAGCTTATTGCTTGCGTTTATGACTAACAACTTAACTGATACTAATCAGCTTCATTATTTGTTAAGGCCAAGTCATCCTTGACCAAACGGACTTATTTATAGTCAAAGTAATTCCAGCCTTAACCACCACTTCTTGAATTTTGGCACAGCTTGTTTATAATCCTTTTTAATGGATTATAAGATTGGAAGATTTGATTATTATTTCTAGTTGGTCGGACGCAAACAGTCGATTGCTTTAGGGACTCGTTTTCGTCAATTGTCAAGTTCTAAAGGGATTTACACACAGTTGTTTATGTGTGTGTGTGGGGGATCTTTCTGATTTGGCGGACACCACTTGTTTTCTTAACGAAACACTTTCAAACTTGGGACACTGGTACATGTATACACACACACGTATGTAAACATAGATTGGATGGTCATTATCCAGCACAATATCTCCACATTTGTTACTGCCCTTTGTTAACTCCATGAGATTTCACCTCTTGAGACCCACCTTCTCGTCTAGGAACACTCCATCCTTCTCTCTTGCTCACTATTTGTGATTCCTTTATACTCACTTTTCCTCTCAGTCCTTTTATGCTCCATCATTCATGTACACTAACATTACACATCCAGTAGAACAGGCTTGCTTCATTTCTTTACAACTCTCACATATCCTCTACGTCAAATCCTCTGTTTTCACTGCAATACAAACTTGTATATCATATACAAAAGTTATACAATCTGTCCTTCATATGAAGGGAGGATTTCTATGTTGAAAACAACTCCCTGAACCTTTTCTGAACCATTCATACTTTGACCACCCATCTCTATTGCCTATATAACTGAAGCTATCAATTACTTTTAGGGAGCTTTCTAAGAATTTATTTATTTATGTACTCCAATGCTTCTATTACGGACCAGGTCCTTTTTCTCTGTCGGCCTGCCTGTGATCCCCACTGCATCTCTTGTATATATCCATAGTTTACAATGGATACATCTTACCCACTCCTTTTCAATATATTGAGCATAACCACTTCCTAAATGGTATAGCTTTGCTAGATTTATCACCGACTACTTGGTTTACATGTGAGGTTGGTTGGTTCCCTGAAGTTGGTGTGGCATAGGGTTAATTCATTTACATCATAGAATTCCCAAAACATTGATCCCTCTTCATTCCTTCCACTTGTTTTGTAGCCTCTATGAACTTCAGGGTATCCATCATGGTGATTCTCAACATATCCATTAAACCCACCAGCTGTGATAACAAAGTCACTGTCATGCATTATCAAGGTTGTCTGTCCGAGGACCTCATAAAAACTGCATTTTCTCATCTGTCAATCCTCATTGGACTGCTTATTCAGTGCAAACCATAGTTACCATGTTATCTAAGATAAGTTTAAACTTAATGAACCTGTCACATACTCTATCTCAATAATTTTATCTATCCCTTTCTTTTCGAACAATATACTTATTCTACCAATCCAGTTCCGTTACCCACCCAGAAATACTTGTATCTGTGATGGGTGTGGCCAGGGCTCTGTGGTTCAGAAGTTTGCTTCCCAGCCACCTGGTTTCAGGTTCGCTCCCACTGCATGCAGTGAGACTGAATGAGAAAGTGTCTTCTACTATAACTCCAGGTCAATAAAAGCCTTGGGAGTGGCTTTGGTAGATTGAAACTGAAAGAAACCTGTTGTAACAGTGTGTGTGTGTGTATATATATAGTCTGGTCTTCGAAACGTCTAGATAGAATAGAGACAGCTGATGAAGGGATATTCCAAGGGGCTTTCCGTTTTCCTATGTGTTCGTTCCGTTGTCTGTAGTTTATTGTTCTAACGTCCTGTACCCTGATATGCATGTATATACACATGTAGATGTAAGTATGTACATATATGTGTGTATACATGTATATATATTCTTTGTATTATATATATATATATATATATATAACATATATACATGTATAAATGTTTGTTTTATGTCATATTATATGTATAAAAACGATTAAACATTAAAGTGAAAGATTACTCAATACTGTTTAGTAGAGTACGTTTTATCCAAAGAAATGGTTGATAGTGACTTCAATATTTTGACTTGCTCATCGTGTGTGTGTGTATGCATGGATGGATGTCTGTGTGTGTGTGTGTGTGTTTGTGTCTACTTGTCTTCAAAACATCTGATAGCTATAAGCAAGCATCAATGTCATACAAACAGTGCCATATGTTTCTACTCTTCCATGGAAACTCATCCAGCCATGAGGAAATATTACCTTGTTTGGAAACAGGTGAGTGTTGATGTCAGAGGGGGACATCTGGCTGTTGTATCTCATTGACACTGTTATGTCCTTCTTTGAACTAACTGTATTTGCCACTTTATAACATGGACTTAAAATAATACAAATATTAATCAAAAACTAACAATATCTCTTCTCAATGACTTCTACAACTGTCTTCACAAAACACCTGCACACACCTCACTGTCCTTCACTGACAGTGCACATGAACCTTTATACAGTTTAGGACAGTTGACTTGCTATCCCACAGGGGTATCAGGATTTCACCACAACACTGGCTATAGAAAATCTGCTGCAATGAATTCCATCTGAGCCATACAAGCATGTAAAAGTGGAAGTTAAAATGATGATGATGATGAAGAAGAGGAGAAGGAGGGTGGTGATAGTGGTGATGTGCTTGTACATGGCTGGCTTTTCCACTGTTTCAGTCAGTCAAATTGCACTCACATCAAGCATAGCTACCAGGTTATATGTTTGATATTTCTTTTGCTGTCTCTATTCTAGATGCTTTTTCTAAAAATAATGAAAGAAAATTCTGTAAACAGTAATTTGGGCAGGATTGATTTTGAAATACTATCTGTAAGCATTCATGCATGTCTACAAACAATACACACACACACACACATTCATATATGTGTGTGTATATATATATGTGTATGTGTATATATATATATGTGTGTGTGTGTATATATATGTTTCATCATCATCGTTTAACGTCCGCTTTCCATGCTAGCATGGGTTGGATGATTTGACTGAGGACTGGCAAGCCAGAAGGCTGCACCAGGCTCCAATCTGATCTGGCAGAGTTTCTACAGCTGGATGCCCTTCCTAATGTCAAAGTCCTTCCTAATGCTAAAATGTTTGTATATATATATATATATATGTGTGTGTGTGTGTATGTATATATATATATGTGTGTGTAAGTGTGTGTATATATATATATATATATATATACACACACACATATACTTGCATATATACACGTGTAATATACGTACACGTGTATACAAATTTATTTATTTATTTATGTATGTATTTATCTTATTTACTTATCTATTTCATTATCAACAGCTGTTTGTGTACTCTCAAATTTAAGACCTTTTGAAAGGTTTATAGTGACAAATAATTGCAGTATGTAGTATACATATTATATATTAAGATCTAATTATTGATTTGAAAAGTATAAGTGTAATAGATAAAGTAATGATAGTCTGAATAGAGCAGGAGGTTCCTATCTAGGTTTAGATTTTTCATTGCATAAATATGACCAAAATCTTTATGAATTTCTTTTCTGTTTTGTTGTTGGTTATCCATATTTAGAGCAACACCAAACTATTAACATCTTTTGAAGTCACCCTGGTACTGATGAGGATTTCAGCAGTCTGGTGAATGTGGTAATCCTTTGGAATTCGGAATCATAAAAAATAAAATGACTATCCCTTGGTATAGAGTAAAGTGCTTGAGTGTGTGTGTGTGTGTGTGTGTGTTGACTTTAAGTGCAGGTATGAACAGATTTTGTATATGTAACCAGGATTTTGAGGGCCAAAGAAGTGTATTATATTTGTCCTTTTTGTGAAAGATTTCTTATTCATCTAAAGATCTGTGTCTGGCCTTCACAAACTTTTCTACATATCGAACATGGCCATTTCCTGGATAACAGCAGAAACAAGATTCTTCTTTCTTTTAACTTAAACCTTTGTCTTTACTGAATTTACAACCAACTATTAAGATATTAGGTGACTGGTTTTGGTTTCCTGAAATTGATGTTCCAAATAGAACTCTAAGAGCTTTAACCCTTCTTCATTTCTTCTATTATCTTCATAACCTCCATGTACATCAAAGTTTCCATCATGGTGTTTCTCAACATGTCTGTGAAAGTCACCAGCTATAATAACAAAGTCATTGTCATGTGTTATCAAGATTATCTGGAAGAGGGCCTCATAAAAACAGTGCTTTTTCTCATCTGCCAGTCTTGCATATTCAGAGATCACTGTTGCTATCATGTTGCTGATGATGTGTTTAAACTTAATTAGTCTGTCACATCCTCAAACAGTTTCAGTTATTTTATCCATTTTCTGTAAAGGCTTTCTAATTTATCTAAAGATCTATGTCTGGTCTTCACAAACCTCTCTTATTTATATGCTGAAGAAGAATGTTGTGTTGAGTGTGGCTGCTTGTGTAGATCAGTTTTTTCTCAATCGTTTTTAACTTTGTGGTGCACTAGGGACCAATCAAAAAATCTGGTACATTTTGGAAAGCACAAATCAATAACTATGTTTTACAGTTAAAATATGGAAAATAGTAAGATAAATGTATGAAAAACCTTTGAGCAATGCGAGAAGTTAATGAAAGCACATAAGATAATGTCATTGAATGAGAACAAAGTTATTGTCTTAACCTTACATACAATGTTAACGATCAGCGTGTTGTGCCAATATGTTATGGTCAAGCTATCATGAATTTGTTTGTGTGTAACTGTGATTGGCTGAGATAAGTAGTGTCAGCAGCAGCAGGTGATATGGTGTGACAACAACAACAGCAGTAGGTAACATAGCATGACAAATTAGTGTGGATGTGTAATGGGGTACTGGGAAAGGCCAATGAGCAATAGATTGACTTTAAGGTGAAAATAGCAGGTAACAAAAATATATTGAAAACTATTGATTATCTTGTCTTATTAATGATACTGAGTATAAGACACTCAGACATTTTCCAGATACTCAAGCTTTATATTTATAAATTTAAAGATTGTTGTATACCTAGATACCCACTGCAATACAGTGTTTCAGAACCTTTAATGTGAACTATCTTCATGTGTTCTGTAATTGTGTTTAGCAAGTCTATATTTGTCAGTTCATTGTGTCATATATTATGTTACTTTATAAAAGCCAAGCCACAATCAAGACTCACAAGCAAGTATGACTTAAGTAACCTGTATTATGCTTTTGCTAATGGTTTTAAGTGTCTGTGTTTTCATAAGTAGACATAAGACACCCTCTTGACTTTCCTAACCTTTAACCCAGCAGCACATCCAGGATGTGAAGTGAGAAAGAGAGAGAGCTGCTTTAGCACTTCAGCTGGTATTCATTTCAGCTGAATATACTGAAGCAACATGAAACAAAAGTGCCTTGTTCAAGGACGGTGTACTGCTCAGTACAGGAATTGAACCCATGTTGTTATGATTATCAGCCCAAACACCATAACCACTTGACCATATGTCTTCACATGTTAATCTACACAAACTCTCTATGATTTCATGATTTGATTAATCAGATAAGGGAGATAAGTGTCCACCACCATTTGAAGGATCTTCAGATTAGTAAGAAGGAAGAAGATTATTTTTAGACTTTGGATCTTGTTAAAATGTTTGCAACAGAGTGAGACATGGTAAAGGTATCAAATGTCCGGGTTTTGATATTAGGACAAGCGACAATAATCACAGATATGTCCATGATTGAAAAAAAAAAAAAAAAAGGTGGGAAAATCACTTCTAAAGTATCTTTGATCAAAAGTCTAAACAGCAACTTTATATAAGATTTTCTTTTTCTCTCTTTATACATAGGTTGTGATGTTAAACCTGTCACCCTGTATTATGGGTGACCAAGTCACACTGTTTTAATATACTTGACCTTGACCGCCTGACTGGCCTTCGTGCGGGTGACACGTAAAAGCACCCCCTACACTCTCAGAGTGGTTGGCGTTAGGAAGGGCATCCAGCTGTAGAAACTGCCAAATCAGATTGGAGCCTGGTGTAGCCATCCGGTTTCACCAGTCCTCAGTCAAATCGTCCAACCCATGCTAGCATGGAAAGCGGACGTTAAACGATGATGATGATGATGATGACCTGGCTTTCTGTCAGTTTCACCTATGAGTGTTCCTGTTGATGCAATCAACAGAACAGCCTGCTCATCAAATGAACGCACAAGTGGCTGAGCACTCCACTGATACATATCTTTAATGTAGTTCTGTGGGGGATTCACTGTGATACAGAAAGTGACAAAGTAGGCCCCTTTGAATTATAGGTACAACTCACTTTTGCTAGCTGAGTGGACTGAAACAATGTGAAATAAAGTGTCTTGCTCAAGGACACACTGCATCACCAGGAATCAAACTTGTAACCTTAAGATTGTGAGCTGAATACCCTAACCACTAAGCCATACTCCTCCATTTTAATGTACTTATGTCCTCTGTATAATCATTTTTTTAAACTGTATTAATCTACCAGAGTCTTCTACATACACAAGGTGATTGTGTTGTGGTCTTCAATGTAGAAACCACATGGCTGTGTCATTTTTGTTCTCATACATACTCCACTCCTCTACATTTGATGGATCACTGTATTGTATTAATGTACCATTGCCATATCATAGTATTAACCTCATTATTCAGTTTATAATCCATGCACACTGCAATTTCCATTAATCTCAGCTTAGAGGCAAAAGTATAAATTCACTAACCAAAATAACTTACATATTAACTTCCTAAATAAGAAGCAAACAAGGAAGATTCTATGTAACATCCAACCAGATAGAAACAATAGTTAAATTTCTCTCAAACCACACATTACCTTCTTAAATTATGGAAGGATATATTGGATAATGTAATCCAACATACACTATGAATGTTAAGAAAAACATGGAGTAGTGTCTTATGGAACATACACATTTTTCATCATAGATCTGTTTAGGGCTGCGGAGTCGGAAACAGTTAAGGGGGAGTCGAAGTTGGAGTCAGTATAGTATTACCAACTCACAGTATCTTTATTCTTTAATATAAACCAGTTATAACATATAGGCCTACTCAAAGTACAAGTGTATGCATATGCTTTATGAGATCATAATTACTTAATTACATAAAGAGGAGTTGGAGTCGGAGGTGCCAATGGTGGAGGAGGAGGAGGAGTCGAAGTTTTTTGTTTCGACTCCACAGCCCTGGATTTGCTGGATCAGAGCTGACTCAGGTCTAAACAACAACTTTATACAAGATTTTTTTTGTTGTTTTTGTTTTATATCTATTGCTTCATGGCTACAATTGGTTAGATGATTCTTACCGAGTTTTCAACATAAATTATAGGAATTTAAAACAAGAGTTTAAAAAAATCTCAGTATTCTTTTTATTGTTAATCATATCATTTTACCTCCTTTCATTAACCAGTGCTCATAGCTTTTCATGCTTTCAAAACTGGGAGACAGCCATAAATGAGTGATGTTACTGAATGATTAAAGTTTGGTTTCATTTGTTGAGTTCCTCTGTTTAAATTTGCACTAATTGAAGTAATCATCATTTTAGTTCTTAGGTATCTCTCTTCTATAAGATATAGTAACCTTCACATCAGCTTACAACTATATATTCCATCATCTGTGATTGTCTCCAGATCCACTCACAATTTCAAAATTCATTTGTTGAAGTAAAGATAGCACTTCCTCAATCGAAACTTACTTTTATAAAGAAAAAAATTGGCAAATTTTATATTCTACATGTATTGAATACTTTGCCAGTAATGTTTGAAAGTCTTTTTGTATAAATATATATAAAAACCACACATTTGTGTGTGTGTGTGTGTACTACATGATATAGTTTTAATATATATTTGTCACATATATTATAGGTGTGCATGTTTGTGCGCCATTACATTAAAAATGTCCTATTGCTATATTTCCAGATCACTCACCATGCACCACAATATCAGTTCTACTGATGCCTTACTCAGTAGAGTTTCACAACAACTCAATGAAAACAGAAAGTCTACCAAGAGCAATGATGATCTGCAGGTATTTGCTTTAACTCTTTTGATACCAATCCACCCATGACTATCCTCTGGTTCTTGCTTTAAAGTGATTTGAATTAAAATCTTCCATTGAAATTTCATGTTAGTTTATGTTTCAATTACAGGATTAGTAATGACAAAGTTATTTTACTAAATTCTTCATTATTTTCAAAATTAATTGAAACAAAGGTAATGTATTTCAACAGAAGTATGTTATCAAAAGGGTTAAGTAGACCTTATGGGCAAAAGCATCTCAGCCATGACCATCCATCATTTTTTATTTAATAACAGTAAATTCTTGACGATATCATCCAGTGATGGTAGGGTGGGATTTAACCATTTTGATACTAATACACCTGAGACCACCCCTAGTTCTATGTTACACATACCGTGTTTTAAAGTGATCTAACTTAAAACTTTCCATCAAAATTTCATTAATTCACATTCCAAATACTAGATTAACCCATAAAGCACTGGCACTTGCACTTACATAGCATGGACTACTGAGCATATTTTATGAAAATGAGACTACCATGCACACATAAAAAACAAAAAATAGTTAAAATATCTTAGTATATAATGGTGGCAAGTTTTACATAATCTGAAAAGTCATTAGTTGAACTATTAGGTCTCTTGTATTGTGGTGGGTATCAGAGTATTTGAGTGAAATCACACCCCAACAAATGTCCATAAATTAAATGCATCTATTTGGGCCACAATCATGGCTTGTCGACCTGTGCCTGACGTTGTGTTTTATGTGTTAATAAAGACAAAATTGTTTTACTAAACTCTTAATTATCAAAAAAATTAATTGAAATAATGGCAGTGTAATTTAATCAAAATATGACAAAAAGGTTGAAAATATTGGTCCTATTTAACTAGGGTCCTTGTTTGTTAAAAGGATTATATTTTTGGAAAGAATGGTTTTAACTGATTAAGTTGCTTTCTTGTGGTTATATTCATTTACAAAACCCAAGAAATTTTCACAGATTCTGTAGAAATAATAATTATTAAATTTCACTGTAATTATACTATCATAACTAGAGGAGAAATTTCAACTACCAGAACTAGAGAAGAAATTTCAGGTATAGAAGCAAGGTCTGGGATCAAAGGGCCTTCAAGTTAACAAAGAAAAAAAAACCAAAGTATTGATATGTAGGAAAACAGACAAATTGCAGATACCTTCAGGGAGATGGCCCTGCTCAATATGTAGAAAAGGTGTTGGGAGAAACTCCATAAGGTGTACCCAGTGCAAGCTATGGACACAAAAGGTGCAGTGGTATCACTGGACGACTAAGAGAAAGTAGTTTTTAAGTGTGGCAGATGTACAGGTACATTAAACACCAGGAACATATGAAAAATAGACTCCTTCCTATGTCAGGTAGGATCCCTAGAAATAGTAGACAGCTTCCATTACTTGGGTGACCAAGTGGTTGTTCTGAAAGCATAGTTGCTAGAATAAGTATGAGCTGGGTAAAATTCATAGAGCTACTACCTCTGTTAGCCATGAAGGGCCTCTCCTGCAGAATAAAAGGCAGATTGTATGATGCCTGTATACAAGCAGTTATGCTACATGGCAGTGAAACATGGGCTGTAACTACTGAGAATATATGAAGACTTGAAAGAAATGAACCCAGTATGCTTCACTGGATGGGTAATGTCAGTGTGCATATACGACAGAGTTTAAGCTTATACATAACATCAGAAGTAGTGTGCAAGAGAGAAGACTGCATTGAAATGGCTGTGTAATGTTTATGAAGGAAGACAGTTGCATCAAGGGGTGCCAATCTCTAATTATAGATGGAACATTTGGAAGGAGATAGACCCAGGAAGATGTGGGATGAAGAGGTGAGAAATGATCTACAAACATAAAAACACCCATGCTGGTGCTGCATAAAAGCACCCAGTACACTCTGTAAAGTGGTTGGCATCCAGCCATAGGAACCATGCCAAAACAAATACGGAACCTGAACAGCCCTTCAGCTGGTCAGCTCCTGTCAAACTGTCCAATCCATGCCAGCATGGAAAACGGACATTAAATGTTGATGATGTACACCTTAAACTTTGTGACAATGTATTTTGTTTATGTTTTTATTATAGAATACAATTGCAATTCATTGATTCATTATATTTTTATTCTTACATTTTAGAACTATTTAAATTCCCTGAAGAAACAAACCAAAGGTGGTACTGTAACATTCAAAGACATCAGTGATATTTCTTTCTCCAGTGAAGAGACAAGCATTGATATCTCTGACTCAAGTAAGCAGGATGTTCAGGAGAAATTTTTTAAAAAGGACTTAAATTTTCGAAACAATTCATTTATAAAACCATCACCTAATCTATCCATTATGAAACGGAGTCAAACTGATGAGCTGTTAAATTCGAAATCTTTTGATTCAGAAATTGGTAACCTCACACCTTCATTTCAAAAAGAAAAAAGCTCAGCACAGACTTCAAGTGCATTGGAGAGAGCTTCTAAACTGTTTGCCAAATTTGGAAAAAAATCTTCTGATATTGGTAGATCCTCTGGAGTGAAGTTACATAAAAATGATAATGAAAGTAGCTCTGGGAAATTACAGAATGACAGAAAGAACTACAGTCATGATCTTGACAGATCTACATCAGATGACAATATTGGCAAAAGTGGTCGACGTTTTCTAAAGCCACAGTTATCCAAAGAATCATACAGTGGTGTTCTATCAGCTGTTACAGACAAAGAATCAGAAAAAAAATCTGAATTAAAAACAGGTTAGTTGAATTGATTCACTTTGAAATGATTGATATCAAGTGTTTTGTTGGATTTATTTTTCTTATATTTATAATTGCAAGCATGGATGGCTTTGTGGTTAAGATGTTTGCTTTGGAACTATGTTGTTAGCGGTTCAGTTCATTGTATGGATGGTTTTGGCTAATGTTCTGTACTATAGCTGATGGTAAACTAATACTTTGTGAGTGAAATTGGTAGACAGAAACTGAAAGAAGCCTCTGTGTGTGTGTGTGTGTGTGTGTGTGTGTGCATGCGTGTGTGTGTGTGTGTGTATGAGTATGCATACATGTGTTTGTGTGAGCTATTTTGTACTTTCTTGTCTTACACATATTTGCTAACTTGTAATCGCTTGTAACTTCGTCTGGCTGTTTGTTGTTTGATAGAGGAAATATTACCTTATTTGGAAATAGATAAAGGTTGGTGACAAGAAGAGCATCTAGCTGTTGAAAATCTGCCTCAAAAAATTCTGTTTCACCCATGCAGGCATGGAAAAGTAGATGTTAAAACGATGATGATATGTGTTTTGTTTGTTTACCATTTCTTCTGAAACTGTTATCATTGTCACTACAGAGGAATCTTTAGGCAACTCGAATGATGCAGTCATCACTGCTGTCTTTCTTTACTTGACTTATATGTCTGATTTCTGTCCCCCTTTTTAATCTTTTCTGATGAGTTTTAGTGCACCTCAGCACTGTCTACAATAAGCTGCACAAACTCTTGTTTCATTGTTCATTCCAAGCGAGAGAATAATCTTCCCTCAAGTATATATACATATATATATATGTATATATATATATATATATATATATATATATATATATATATATATGAGATCATGACTAATTCTAATGATTTCTGGCCTTGTCTTATTTGGCAAGCATTAGATTTCCACCATTCTTTCATGTTGTCATGTTGTATTCCAGAAAGTGTCAAAGAAGTCTCACATAGTTACTCTGGTGTGACGTCAGGTGATGAAAGTCTGGCAGAGTTTATTGGTAGACTTGAATCTCCAAGTGAAGTGACTCATGAAGATGTCCCAAAGGAACTTGTAAGTTAATCTGTGAGATAGATCTTAAATCTCTCTTCTCTGTCTTGCAGAGTATATTTCTAGTTTCTCTTTGCCTTATAAACATTATTATTATTATTATTTGATGAAAACTCTCAGCTTTTGTTGAGTATGATGGAAAGTGTCAGCTGTCCACAGTAAGTAGACTAAGGTATCACTTGTTTACTGGTCATGCTTCAAGAACCTTGCAAAGAATTCTTGCAGTTCCAAGCCATGCTGATTTTTGCAGGTGTTCTACCTTCACGCTTGTACCAATCTTTTTGAGCCATGTTGGTAGTTGAGTGCTGATACTTCCAAGTGTGCCAATTACTATTGGTATCATGTCTACTCTGCTCATTGACCACAACCTTCGTATTTCCCATTTCAAATTGTTGTAGTTGTTCAGTTTTTTTTCCTTCTTTCTCTTTGATCCTGTTGTCACTGGGGCATGCTATGTTGATTATCATGCATGTTCTTTCATTTTTATTCACCACAACAATGTCTGGTCAGATGATCACACTGAGTCATTGCGTTACACAGAATTTTGAAACTTTGGAAAGCGGACGTTAAACGATGATGATGATGATGATGATGATGGTGATTTCTGAGCTTTGCTCACACCAAGGCTTTGTAGGCTGTGATTTCCACAGAGCTCCCAATTATCATCATCATTATTATTATTATTATTATTATTATTATTATTATTATTATTAATGAGGATGCATAGCCTAGTAGTTAGGGTGTTGCACACATAATCATGAGACTGTGGTTTCAATTCCTAGACTGGGCAGTGTGTTGTGTTCTTGAGCAAAACACTTCATTGTGTGTTACTTTGTGATCATTTCGACTCCTGATGCGTAGTACACCATGCACCTGTACAGGCAATGTCAATTTGATGGAGGGAGTGAGCTAATGTACACCACATGCATTTGATCATTATAAACAAAATCATTTGCGCAGGTCATTTAGCAAAAGCTGAACACTCATACGTTATCTTTTACGAGAGAATCCATCATTAATAACAATAATAATAATATTGCTCTAAAATTTTGGCACAAGGCCAGCAATTTTAGGGGAAGGTAAGTTGATTACATCAACCCCAGTGCTTGATTGCTATTTATTTCATCAACCACAAAAAAATGAAAGGCAAAGCTGATCTTAGCAGAATTTGAACTCAGAACATAAAGCTAGAAGAAATGCTGCTGAGCATTTTGTCTGGCATATTAATGATTCAGCCAGCTTGCCACCTGAATAATATTAATAAAAATAATAATGACGACGATGATTCCCAGTTAAGTACCTGGACCTAGCCATTGAGTTACAAAGGCTATGGGAAGTGTATGTGAAATGTATCCCTGTAGTGACAGGTGGATTAGGAACTATCCTTAAAGAATTGAATAGATAGATAGAGGAAATAGGCATAAAACCTAGTTTAGTGCAGCTCCAGAAAACAGTATTATTAGAGACAGCTAGGATAGTTAGGAAGGTTCTTAGCATCTAAGGTTACTTGTTACAGCCCTATACAAGGAAGTTTTCTTTTCCAATAGTTTCATCTGTTGTGCGTGTATGAAATAATAATAATAATAGTAGTAAAAAATAATACTTTAAATTTTCTTTTCTCCACTAGAAGCAGAATAAAGATTTTCCATCCAAAAATAAATCTTTGCCACACAAGCCACATATCTCCTTTTTACGTGTGCGGAGTCCTTCACCATCTCGTAAGATTTCCACCTCACGTACACCCTCACCTGGTGTCAAGTCTTCCATTGAAGATAAGACGGTTGCAGAGTCTTTAACTGCAGAGACAATACCAGAAGAAGAAGATGAAGCAGATGTAGAAGAAGTTCTCTCTGAAAGCAATGAACAAGAGGACGAGGTGGACTTGAGCGAAGATCTTTCGAGAAGTTAGTAAATTTATCCTATGGCAATATGTGTGCATGTGTATGTGTGTGTGATGTGAAGGCATGTGTCTTAGTGGTTGGGTATTTGGTACACAAGCAAAAGGTCATGAGTTCAATACTTGGCAGCATGTTTTGTCTTTGAGCAATTTCATATTTTTCTAGTCCACTCATGAGCTGTGCTTGTAATTCAAAAAGACTGGCCTTGTTACATTCTATTTCATGCTGAGTTTCCCTAAGAATTATGTCTGTGGAGTACTCTGCCACTTGCACATTAATTTCAGCAGGCTGTTCTGTCAATCAGATTAACTGGAAGACTCATTGCTGTAACATTTACAACTAATTAATGTGGTGTGTATGTATTTTGTGTTGGTGTTGTTTGGGCACTAAGTTGGCTCTGATTCAGGCAACTTATGATCACAGGCATCTATCTATGACTGTACTATTTGATATGACATATGCAAAAAATCCCCAATCAGCTGAAATTTGTTTTTGACTGGAAAAGGTAGAAAAACATTCAAAACATCACTATCTATATATCTACATTCATGCCATTGGTCAACTTGAGTTATCTTCCTTAGCTAATTTTTTTGTAATCATAGGAATGGAAATCACTACTTGTCAAAAATGATTATAACACTTTATCTACTTTCAAATATCTATACCAATTGATTAAGCTGTTCTGTTGTGCTTTGCTGTTGAGATCTAATAAGGCGGGAACAAGTATATAGCTGTTTCCCTTACCTGCTAACAAGAATCAAATTCCACCCTACCCCCACCCCCCAGGATGAAAATTTAATTTTCTGTGAACATAATTAATTTCCAGAAACAGCTCCCTTTTCTTTGAGAGTTAATATTTGCAACTAGTTTTTTTTTCTCCAAGAATTAAATTTTAATTCAATTAATTTTTTGCTTAGGTCATTTGGTACATCATAACTTACTCGAGTGATAAATATTCGTCATACGGCAAATTGAGTTACTTCCCTTAGCTATTTTTTTTAATGTATAAATTTTGCTCCGAACAGGGGAGATAACTATGTTTGTTACTTTATAAAGTTTTTTTTTTGGTTAAATTTGAATTTTAACCTCCAAATCCCTACAATAAAAATTGTGTGTGTGTGTGTATTTATTTAGGTATGAATATATTTATATAGATGTGTTTCTGTATGTATATATGCCTTAAATTTTTCTGTTTCTAATTTATTAGTACTCTTCTTAGGCGGGGTGGGGGTGGGGTCAATTTCTCTCAAGGAAATTAAAGCTCATTGGAATTTAGATAACAACAACGATAATTGCTACATATCGAACTTGAGAAAAGTCCAGCATATTTTAAGTTTCATTTAAAAATTGTATCAGAAAAGTGTGTATTACCTGTTCTTTTTCTTTACTTGAAAATCTTAGCTCATATTTGTCAAGACAAATATTTATAAGAGAGGAGGCTGTGTAAATGACCACCACCACCGTCATTGTTGTTGTCACCAGCCTCATCATCATCGTCAGTTTATGTCCATTTTACCATGCTGGCATGGGTTGAACACATTATTATGGTTGTGGGCCAGTTTCTATTTGAAGTCACTGCCTTCCTAGAAAGGTTAGCAGATCATGTCTTGTTCACACATTCCATTTTCAGTTGAATGCTTTCTTTGCAAATTTTATGGTGCTCCTTAACTGTGACACCAAATTAGGCCGTCATTTTAGCAATCACTTTCACATACATCTTCATTGTGTTCTACTCCAATATGTCAGATCAACCTGCCACCATCAATTATTTCAACACAAGTCACTCCATTGCCTTTCTGCCAGTATTTCTCAACACCATGGTTTCACACACCCAGGGAGGTTTGAGGAACAATATTTCATATTCAATCTTGGAACCATGGCATTAATGGGCTGAAATAAATACTCTTCTGTCTACTACTCCTCCCACTCCTGTTACAGTAATTCCTGTTTTAACCTTTACCTTTCCTCTCACTCAGATCGTCCCTTTACCTTACACTTGTACAGTTTCCCTTTTTTGTTTTTTACTTCCCTTTCCTTCTTTTTTTTTCCAAGTGTCTTTATTCTGCTATTTCCTGTCAATGAGTGCACTCTCCTGTTGTTGGGCAGTCGTTTGGATCCATGTCATTCCATCAGCCTGTTCATCCATTTGTCTGTTTGTCCACTCATCTGCCCTTGCATACAGACACACACACACAGAGAATGTACACACATACATACAGACACACACACATACAAACATATACATAGACACACACATTCATGCGTACATACAGGCATAAATACATACACAGATACGCATGCACATACACACACACACACACACACACACACACATATATGTTCATGTAAATCTGATCACCATGTTTCCTTAATTCTCTGTTATTTCTATATATTTTCAGTGAACATTTTCAACATTGATGATTTGGAACTTGCTAGTGCTGTAGTCGTTTCCTCAGAGAAAGAAGAAAGTGAAACTGAAACAAAGGAACAAAATGTACAACTGACATCGAAGACACCAAAGAAAAACCTGTTAATAACCAAGAAAGAATCAGATATATCAGTCAGTGAAGATATTCCTGAGAGAGGAAATGCAGCCAATATTTTCTCCTCATTTGGAGTTCATAGCATCGAAGAACTTCTACCAAGGAACCATTCAGCTTTAAGTAATCATCAGACTGTAAGTTTTGAAGGTGCATCCATTGTCAAGACTGCATCACATCTAGAGGAGTCCATTGCAGAATCAGTGCCTGAAGATTCTATTGTGTCCGATGTACCATTAAGCAGGAAGCGAACACCTTCTGTAGCAGTGTTGGAAACCTATTCTGAAGACTTTACTACTCTGAGTAATTCTAAATCTGAAACTGTAGAGTACACTGAGGACTTCCATACTCTTTCTGCTTCTAAAACAATCGACAAAGGGACCAGTACCTCCACTATTTTTGTAACAGAGTATGAGCTATCAGATTTTTATCTCTTTGGTCAATAGCAGTGTGTGGTTATTGATGTTGTTATTACTGTTGTTGTTGTTGCTATTTTTATTTTTTGTTAGGAGAGAAGGCAATGCCTAAGATCCTTTACAGGGTCTCTGTGACTAGTGGGATGGAGAGAAGAAGGGAGGTCTTCAAACAAGGACCCTGTCCTGAATGCTTGCAATAAAGTAGATTCTGTTAAAGACACTCAGCCAGGTGATAGTATCAACCCTTTAGCATTCAGATGACTCTGTCAAATGTAGTTCTTTTTAATTGATATTGTTTTGATTTAATCATATATTATCTTGTAGCTTCAAGATTTCAATGCTATGATTGTTTATTTTTAGAATGACATTGTAGTGTAGGTGTGAGAGGTTAAATCTGGCCTGTTTGAACCTATAACAGATTGAATATTTGGGCAGGTGACCATCCAAGTTAAGTAATGCTACTCAGAGAGGCAACACTAGAATTGAACACCAGAATGCAAAGAACTGGCACAAATACTACAAGGCATCTTGTCTGACATTCTTACAATTCTGCCTATTCACCACCCCAGAAGGGGAAAGGCAAAGCTGGCTTCACTGGGATCCAAACACAGAAGGCAGAGTGTTGGAAAAAATAGCACAATGCAGTTTGTCTGATGCTCTAATCATCATCATCATCATCATCGTTTAACGTCCGCTTTCCATGCTAGCATGGGTTGGACGATTTGACTGGGGACTGGCGAAACAGATGGCTGCACCATGCTCCAGTCTGATCTGGCAGAGTTTCTACTGCTGAATGCCTTTCCTAACGCTCTAATGACTCTGTCAATTTGTCTCTTATTATTGTTAAGTTGTTATTGCTATTGGACATTTCTTGTTCTTCCAAAATAAATTTTGCAAGGTGGGACAAGAATACTCAGATTCTCACAGGAGAGTGATATTCTGTAGAAGTTGGATGTAGGGGTTTTATTAGGACCCAAACTGAGACAGTGGCAGCTATCAATTACTATCCAACATCGGCAAGCGATGTTAGTGGAAGTGGTGAGGGTGGTGTTCTGTAAATGGTGTGATCCCTGAAACCTTCTGGCATTCAGTATGTGGAGTTTTCAACTGACTGTACTTGCACTAGTAAGCTGTTCCTAAGTCTCTTACATGAATGAACACACTATACTCAACTCTAAACAACAGACTGTATTTAAATAGACAGGTGCAGACATAGCTGTGTGGTTAAGGCATTAGCTTCTTAACCACGTAGATTTGGGTTCAGTCCTATTTGTGGCATCTTGGGCAAGTCTCCCTCATCACCATATTTTAATGTTGATCTTTCATGCTCACATGGATTGGGCAGTCTGACAGGATCTCACAGGTCCAAGAAGTGGATCACGCTCCAGTGTCTGCTTTATCCTAGTTTCTATGATTGGATGCCCTTCCTTATGCCAACCACTTTACAAAGAGTGGTAAGTGCTTTTTACATGGCTTCAGCACAAGTGAAACCCCCAGGCAGTTTGCAAGACTAAGATCTCTTTTCACTCAGTGACCTTCTTATATAGCACTGGGCTGACCAATGTTTTGTCAAGGAATTTGGTAGATGAAAATCGAAAAAAACACAAAAAAACCCGTCACATGTATGTGTGCGTATTTTCTAACATAGACTGAGTTATGAACGAGGAAGGCAACGTCGTTGTTTGCCGTCCCCAACAAGCAGTGACGTCATCGTTTATGCTTCGACTGCAACCGAAGTTTGTTGACAGGAAATGTTAACAAAATCATTCTCTATCTCTGCTTTCTCGAATTTTTCCAAGTCAGTGACCAAAATTCAAATACTTTTCTTGAAAAACTAGCGGGGGTTGGTTAAAAATCCTCCCTCGAAATCGTCTTCCGTCCGAACTATAATTGCAAGGAAAACAGACGTTAAATGATATAAACGAACGGTGATACTAAGATCTCTCCACTAAACACACTGTCTGAATTGTTATTCCGTTACTGGATTCAATCATTGGACTGTGACCATGCTGGAGTAATATTTTCAAGGCTTTTAGTCAATTGAAATGTACCCAGTACTTCGCTACTCGTTTTACTGATGTCTATTCAATGGCTGAATTCCTCGAGTTACGTCCCTTTTTGGGAAGTTCACTCCCCTTACATAGGTAGACTTATAAAGAATTTATACCTGATTAACGTGTGGAACACAAACACAGATTCTCTCTCTCTCTCTTTCTCTCTCTCTCTCTCTCTCTCTCTCTCTCTCTCTCTCTCTCTCTCT
>NC_068990.1:16599464-16606336 GCF_001194135.2 Octopus bimaculoides
GGAACATATTTCAAATTATGTATTACCTGAGAAAATTTTAATGTAAAAGATGTTACATATTAAAAAGTACTGATTTGAGACAGGATTGGCATTAGTATTATAACAATGCTGGCAGTGCTAAGTAGCTGATGAACTATCTTGTGGGATAAGCCCATTACACACACACACACACACACATATATTATTTTAAATAACGATATATGTAACCCCTACTAAATATGTTGAGTGTCTCTTTCTTTCATTTGTCCACTAACTCATATATATGAGGGAGTGCTAAAAAGTTCCTGGCTTTAAGGGTATTCCAAAAGATCTGGTTGGAGGCCCAAACTTTTGAGTTCTTTTACAGGGTTTAGAAAAACTGAAGGACGGCTGCAATAAGTGTGTGAATCTGAGATGCGAATATGTTGAATATAATTGTAATTAACTGATCCTCCTGTATTTTCTTTTCCCCAAAGGCAGGGACTTTCTGGCACTCCGGTATTATCTGCACAGCTCAAAGTAAGGTGAATAAAGTCAAAATAAGCAAGATATCAAGTAGTGATGCAGTACGACTGTTTCAAGGGGATCCATTTAATTGAACAAATTTAATTGAATAATTTTTCTTAAGTATTTTAACAAAGTAAGAAGATGTAGCTAAGAATAGACTACAACTTCTAAGAATTGAATGGAGCATAGTGGGGTCATAGGGTTGTAAGGGTTGTAATTCATTTCTAATTCATTTATCACTTTATCAACTACTAAATCTGAAACTAGAAAACTGTTTCTACTCTGAATAAAGGACAAGAGTGAGTTGACAGCTCATGGCTAGGTATGGTCATAAATATTATCATAGGTGTCCCTTTTGCTCCAGGGAGGAAATAAGACATTAGTAGTAGTCAGTTGGATATAAGTAACTGTCTATAAAAAAAGGCAGGGTAGGAGTAGACTTGTATATAGATAGTTGATAATAACGCCAACATTAATGTAGGTGGTTGCTGGCCTAAAATAGCATTATATAGCTATAGAATTAAAATTAAATCAATCATAAGGATGCACACATATGTCTACCTGCTAGAAATGAGAGCTAAAACCTTCGTTTAAATCATCAAAGTGACGCTGAAAATAATAACAAAATCAACAGTACTCGGCCAAAATGGATTGAAAAAATTCCCTCACATACCTATATAGCGTAAAGCTATATTAATGTTGCTGTTATTATCAACTATTTATATTGCCTTTGATAACAATAGCAATATTAGTATCTATATAAATATTCAATCCTGAATATTTGCTCCTGATATATATGTATGTGTGTGTGTGTGTGTATTTGTGTCCTTTTGTCTTAACAGCTCTCAATAGTTGTAAACCACTGTCAGCCTTATACAATTAGTAATATTTCTCCATGTCTGGCCATGGGGAAATATTACATTACTTGGAAGCAGGCGAGTGTTGGCACTTCATGACTTATCCTGTAAATGTTGTTAATTTAGTCATAAATAAATAAAAACCCCAATTTCTTGTTAATTTTATGGTCATGTAATGGGTAAATTCTTTCTTTTATTGCCTTTGTTTTCAGACCAGAATGTCTACAACCCCAACTTACAAGTTGTCCAGGATATGATGAGGCAGCAAGTAGAATTTACACAGCAGTTCTGTGAATCACAGAAATACCTTTACCATACTCTCACAGACAGTATTCAACCATCCTATGTATACACCACGCTGAAAGACACCAAAGAGGTGACTGAATAACTTAGGAATTATTCAAGAAATATTGCATGTATATGTGTGCTGGCATGTGCATGCATGTTTTTCTGTTTTTTATTAATGAGTATATATAATTTGAGTAGCCATGTTGCTTCTCTACAGCAAGAAACTTGTTCTGTTCTGGTCCCTCCTTTCATACTTTTACCCCACATCTCCTAGCATAAAACCACTTCTCTCTCTTTACTGTAGTTTCTCTCCAACAAGGGGGCCATTTAGTTTGAAAGCTGCACAGTGTCTTTATTAGTGCTGTGATATGCAAAGAATTGCATCCAGTTCATTCTGTATAGTGATTGGCATCAAGAAGGGTTTGTTGTTGGCACTCCGTCGCTTACAATGTTGAGGGTTCGAGTTGATCCGATCAACGGAACAACCTGCTCGTGAAATTAACATGCAAGTGGTTGAGCATTCCACAGACACGTGTACCCTTAACGTAGTTCTCAGGGATATTCAGTGTGACACAGTGTGACAAGGCTGACCCTTTGAATTACAGGCACAACAGAAACAGGAAGTAAGAGTGAGAGAAAGTTGTGGTGAAAGAATACAGCAGGGTTCGCCACCATCTCCCCTGCCGGAGCATCGTGGAGCTTTAGGTGTTTTTGCTCAATAAACCTTCACAACGCCTGGTCTGGGAATCAAAACCGCAATCCTATGACTGCGAGTCTGCTGCCCTAACTACTGGGCCATTGCGCCTCCTAAGAAGGGTATCCAGCTGTAGAACCTATACCAGGATTGAGACTTAGTGCACTCCTTCAGATGTTTGGGGTCCTGTTTAACCATCGAAACCATATCAACATGATAAGTGGATGTTGAATGATGATGATGATGATGATGATAGGGGCAACATTAATGATGACAAGTATGGGACTGTGATGGTGGTGGTGGTGGTGATGGCTTAGTGAAAGGAAGAAGGGTATCATCTATGACCTTTTGCTAGGTCCTATGGAGACTGGAGGGGTAAAAAGCACTGGTGTTGGTGCCATCTAAAAAGCACCAGTACACTTTGTAAAGTGGTTGGTGTTAGGAAGGGCATACGGCCATAGAGACCATACTAAAACAGACAATTGGAGTCTGATTGTGCTCCCTGGCTTGCTAGCTCCTGTTAAACCGTCCAACCCATGCAAGCATGAAAAACTGACATTAAATGATGATAATGATGACTTGATTCAAATAGCTGTAACACAGTGGATTCCACTAAAATGCACCCAATGGCCTGATGGTGGTGGTGGTGGTGTTGGTGCTGCTGCTGGTGTAAAATTGGGAAATTCTGTGATTTGAAAACAAAGTACACCCTATCCGATGACCTAGTACAGTTTCTTGTGCACTGATCTCACTTGCAAAGTTTTTATCAGTCTGTGGCCAAGGTTAAAGACACTTGCCAAAGACGATCATGTGATTGTGAAGGGGACTTCTTAAGCACTTCTGTGTGTGTGTGTGCATGTCTCCATGTCTGTATGTGTATATCTGTGTGTGTGTGTGTGCAGATGTATGTGTGAGTGTTTGTACCTTCATGTTTCTGTTTGTGTATCTGTGTCCATACCTGTATGTATATATCTATGTGTATGTGTGTGTGCATGTGTCCACATATCTGTATATCTGTATGTTTGTTTGTGTGTGTGGGTGTGTGTTTATGTGTCTAATTAAGTGTTGTTTGTAATCTGAGGTTGTAGGAGAGTGCAGTGTCTACAGATTTTCAGATCCTCTTCGAATAACGAATTAAGTCAGTTGGAGTTGAGTGAAGTTAATAATGTTAATATTTAGCTTAAACTTATAAAGGTCAGGAATCATCATCATCGTTTAACCATCCTCGTCATCATTTAACGTCCGTTTTCTATGCTGGCATGGGTTGGGTGGTTTGACTAAGGTCTGGAGAGCCAGTGGCTGCACCAGGTTCCAATCTGATTTGGCAATGTTTCTACAGCTGGATGCCCTTCCTAACACCAACCATTCCTAGAGTGCAGTGGAAAGCTGGCAGAACCATTGGCATGCCAGGCAAAATGCTTTGTGGCATTTCGTCTGTCTTTACATTCTGAGTTCAAATTCTGCTGAGGCTGACTTTGCCTTTCATCCTTTCGGGGTCAATAAAATAAGTACCATTTGAGCAATGTAATTGACTAGCTCCCTTCCTCAAAATTTCGGGTCTTGTGCATATAGTAGAAAGGAATATTTAGTTGTGGCACTTGATGTTTTGTATTCAAATCGTAATAAAGTCAACAGTAACAAGGTAGCAGAAATGACAGAATGCCAGATCAGATATTTAGTTTTGCTTGTGTTACTTTATGTTCTCAGTTAAACTTCCACCAAAAGAGATTTCAGTTTTCATCATTTCAGGTTTAATAATATAACTTAACCATTTTGATATCAACCTGTCTGAAACTGTTCCTGGTCCTATCATAAAATTTCACTGTTTTAAAAACTGATCTCACTTCAAACTTTCCATCAAAATTTCAAGTTCATTTTTGTTTCAAATACTAGCTTAATCCTTTTCCCACCATATTTCTGTTGACATACACTGCCTTTGGTTTGATTAACTTTTGAAGGTGTTTGGAACATAAATTAACATGAAAATTTTGATGGAAAGTTAGATTGTAAATCATTTTAAAACAAGAAATTTGTATCAGAACCAGGCACAGTCTAAGGCGGGATGGTATCAAAAGAGTTAAAAACAATAAAATCATTTTACTAAATTCTTTATTTTCCAAATTAATTGAAGCTTAGTCAGTCTATTTCAATAGAATATGTTAAAAGAAAGTTAATAGTTTGTAGTTACTTAGTTCCACACCAGCTCTGATTAAGTGGAAGTGCATGGTTTATTGGTTGGGATGTTGGACTCATGATCATAAGATTGTGGTTTCAATTCCTGGACCAAGCGATGTGTTGTGTTCTTGAATAAAGTACTTCATTTTATGTTGCTTCAGTCCACTCAGTTGACAAAAAGGAATGATCTTGTGATGGACTGGCATCCCTTTTGGGGGAGAATTTTGTGATCTCGGTCACTTATGTGCCATATAAACCAGATAACTAGTCCTGTGAGTCTATATGACTTGTGAAGGGTCTTTATCCCTTTTTTCAGCTGATTAAGTGGACTCTTGTTCTGAAAAACTTTCCAGGTTTTCTACCTCCTGCAGTTTCACTTAATGTGTAGAGGTTCCCTCGTTGGTTTGAATAAATAACTGTTATGTCAGTTATGTCCCTCTTCATTAAAACTCTTGAAGCTACTAATCGTTATATCACCATTATCATAGATTTTTGTAATATTTCTAATCTTTCTCTTCTTCTCCCTCCAGTACATCAGAAAACATCGGAAACCAAAGCTAACTTTGAAAAAAGCCTTGAAACTGGTTGAATTAGAAGCACAGCTTCAGTGATTAAGTATGTCCATGTTACTGGTCAGTACGCAGTTTATCCGTCCACTATCACCAGTGTCCACTTTGGCTCAGCCTCTGTCCTCTTTGCAGTTACTGTTGCTGTTATCATTGTTGTTCTCAGGATTTTTATTTCAAAGACACGACATGGTTGTGAATGAAAAAGAATAAAAGAAAAGAAGGAAAGAAAAATTTAAGAAATTACATTCCTTTCATCTCATTTCATTCAGTTTTGTTTATTTTTTTAATAATAAAGAAAAAAAATTCCCCTTGTCATTTTTCAAAATTTTCTTCGATTTTTTTTTAATTAAAAAAAAAACGATTGAGTTCATTGCAGTAAAGATTACTTTGGTTCTTCATGTTGGCAAGTGAGAGGGAAACTGTTTAATAACTTTTGTAATGGCTTAGAAGTAGAAGGAACCATAGCCATGGCCTTTGCCATCTCTCTAAGAATCATGAGAGATCAATATGTTTGAAGCTCAGCTTCAACATCTAAAAGTTGAAAATTGAAAAAAAAGGGAGATTTTTGCTAGAAAGTTGGTCTTGTTCCAAAGAACTGACAATCTGAGAAGGATACAGCAAAACTGAGCTAAAAAGAAAACGGGTATTACAAGAACCAACCATAAGAGAAGACTGCTGGTATTTATGTTGTGATAAAGGATAACTGTTGGGTAAAGAAGTGCCAGATGATACAAACCCACTTACAAGGCTTTTGTCGGCCCAGGGCTATAGAAAAAGAAACTTACTCAAGGTGCTGCAAGTGTGACTGGATCCAAGACAACATGATATGGAAGCAAGCTTGTTGACCACACAGCCACACCTACACACACACACTCACACACATGAGAGGGTGCTGAAAGGTCCTGGCTTTAAGGGTATTGTGAAAGGCCTGGTTGTAGGCTCAACATTCTGAGTTCTTTTACAAGGCTTAGAAAAACTGAAGGACCACTGCAATAAGTATGTGAATCTGAGAGGAGAATATCTTATCTATAAAAGGCAGATTTTCTGTGTGTGTGTGTATATGTTTAAAATTCATACGTTTACACAATTCCAAATTTCTTGGATGAAAGAATCAGAATAGCACACATTAGCCACTATAGACATCTATTTCTAAAATATTCATTGTGTCAACTTGTGTGCATTTCTAACTTTAAATGTTCCGCTCCATTTAAAGAGAAAAACTGTTGTAAACAATAAATAAGTAAATGTGTGAAGTATTACTCCTGTTAAAAACAGTAATAATGAGGTGGCTAGCAAGACTTCTACCTAAACAGGTATAATATAAAATATTTGAAGAAAAGAAGGGTAAAGATACCGCTTGCTAAAAATCAAAGCGAAAGCTTCAAAAAACCACCAATTCTACGATAAGTACACACACGATCAATTTGATGTAATGAATATTTTAGAAATAGATGTCAAATATTATTTCCAACTGAGGATTGCAAAGCATGTTTCTCAAGCACAGCATGAAATCAATTGATATTGGGATATGTATTAACTGCCTTCAAATTCCATCCTGAAGGTAGGCCTGTTTTTAAAAATATTCATTACATTGCTCATGTATGTATCTATTGTAGAATTGGTGGTTTTTTGAAGTTTTTGCTTGGATTTTTAGCAAGTGGTATCTTTACCCTTCTTTTCTTCAAATATTATATATATATATATATATATATATATTCACACACACACACACATACATGTATATTCATACATGCATACATACATACCTACATACATACATACATACATACATGCATATATATA
>NC_068990.1:16607125-16608066 GCF_001194135.2 Octopus bimaculoides
TATATATATATATATATATATATATATATATATATATATATGTATGTATGTATGTATATAATTATCATCATGTGGCCAAGGGGAAAAATATCACCTTGCTTGAAATCAGCTTGGAATCAGGTGAGGGTTAACAACAGGAAGGCTATCAAGCTGTTTACAAAATCCACCCGACTCATGCAAGCAATGAGAACTCGACAGTAATATGATGATGGCAATGATGATGGTGATGATGATGATGATGATGACAACGATAACAATGTTGATGATGATGATGATGATGATAACGACGACAACAACTGTGATGATGTTGACAATGATGGTAATGATGATGGTGATGATGAAGATGACGATGATGATGAAGATGATGATGATATATAATTGTGAAAACACTGATCCATGTATCTAAACCTAGTATATATATGCAGATACAGATTTATAAATGAATAAACGCATGCACACACACACACACGCACACACACACACACACACACACACGAGTCACTTTACATTCTGAGAAACACATACACAGAAAGATACACACAAACTTACTTTCACTCACACATATTTACATAATGTACATACGTCATAACATATACACAGACAGATACACACACAAACACACTCACACAAACTGATAAGAGAGAGAGAGAGAGAGAGAGCGTGTCCATGTCATGACTCGACCTGCTAGAAATAGCACACATTAGCCACTATAGTCTTGGATATAAGCTGAAGAAAGAAAGGCATAGATAAATAAAACATGTTGGTCATGTATAAAATACTTTTGATCATGGGTCAACTCTACCTGAGCTGGGCTGGGGTTAAACAACATCGAAAAATGCATGCAGATACACACACATACACACACACACATATGCATGGATGTACATACATAGATGCAGATATATATATATATATATATATATATATATATATATATATAT
>NC_068990.1:16608076-16614227 GCF_001194135.2 Octopus bimaculoides
ATATATATATATATATATATATACATATACATATACACACACACACATGGATAGATAGATAGATAGATAGACACAAAACATGTAGACATGCATGCTTGCACAGATATACATGGCCACACACACACACACACACACACACATTGTGTGTGAGTCACTGGCTTTCAATTCCTGATGGCACAGATTAAAACTAAATTAACTCAAAGGATTCTGGGTAATATATTGTTGGTCTGATGTTCTTTTGTTTTATTGTTTATTTCATTGTGTTGTTGGTAGTGGTGGGGGTGGGGTGGTATTTGAAATGCAGCGGTGGTGGTAATAGTGGTGATGGTGGCGGTGGTGGTAGTGATCTAGTAGTGATGGTGTTGATGCTGCTGGTGCTCTTAATAGCAATGATGATGGTGGTGTTGGAGATAGCAGTAGTGGTGGTGATGATGATGGTGGTATTTGTGATGATGGTGGTGGTGGTAGTGTGGTGGTATTGGTGGTAGTAGCCTTGGTATAGTGGTGTTGCTGTGATGGTAGTGCAGGTGGTAGTACTAACAGTGGTGTTGGTGGTTTGGGTATCAGATGTAGTAGAGTTAAGGCAATAGTGTTGATTGTACAATAGTGAATGGGGGTAGGGATGTTGTGGCGATGGTAGTAGTGTAATCGTGTAAGCACTGACAATAACAGTATTGGTGGTGGGCCTGATGGGTAATAATCATGTGGTAGTGACATGTGGTAGTGGTGGTGGTAGCTGCAGTATTTGTGGTTTAATAATGATGTGGTAGTGGTGGCGGTTTTGTGGTATGGTGGTGAGTAATGATTGATGATTGTGGTGTAGTGTAGTGTGGTGGTAGTGGTTCTATAGTGTTGGTATTGTGTGATAGTGAGGTAGCAGTACAGCGAAGATAGACAAGAATATGTTTCAAAAGCTGCTTTTATGGTAATCAGCTTCTTTTGTTGTTGTTGTTGTATGGTGTTGGTGGTGGTGGTGGTGGTGGTGGTTGTAGTGTTGATAATGTTGGTGTTATTTGTAGTGGTGGTGATGGTGTTGTTGGTGTTGGTGGTGGTGATAGTGTGGTATTGATGGTGATGTTCGGTGGTATTAGTTGTGGTGGTGGTGATGTTGGTGATGGTGTTACAGCAGAGGTGGTGTTCGTTTTGTTGGTGCTGTTGTTGTTGTTGTTACTTTTGTTAGTGACATAACAATGGTGCTATTCTTAAGTAACTCCAGTCAACCATTACTGACAGCAGAATCTTGTTCCTGCCGCTGAATCACCAAACTTATGATCAAACATTCCAGACATGACCACCCTGTCGTTATTTCAGGTTGTTCTATCAGGAACTTTGATATCCAATCTCTCTTTTAATATCAGTCAGTCGATCCTGAGCCCATAACATTCATTAATAGCTAATTACTATGCCAATCCAGAGATGTAATTAGCCAGATCCAATGCTAGACAGTAGATCCAGGGATAATCACATCCAATATAGGATCATCATCATTACCATCGTCATCGTCATCATCATCATCATCATCATCACCACCACCACCACCACCATCATCATCATCATCATCATCATCATTCTAATGTCTACTTTTCCAGGCTTTATTGAGGCAGATTTTCTATGGCTGGATGTCACCAACCCTCTCCTGTTTCCAAGCATGGTAATATTTCCCCATGACCAGTCATGTCACAGAATATTGGAAATGAATGACACTGCTTGTATAACAGTAACACTCATTTACAGCTATCATGCAGCGCACACACACACACACACACACACACACACACACATGACATGCTTCTTTTAGTTTCTGTCTACCAAATCCATTCATGAGGCCTTAGTCAGCCTGGGGCTATAGTAGATAACACTTCCACCAGATGACTGAACCTGAAACCATGTGGTTGGGAGGCAAACTTCTTAAGCATACAGCCACACATACATCTCTGTGTAAAATTCTTTGTCAACTGAATGAACCAGGTTTGACTAGATATTACTTAATAGGGGTGGGCATGGCTGTATGGTTAAGAAGTTTGCTCCCCAACTACGTGGTTGAGGGTTTAGTCCAATGGCATGGCACTTTGTATGTGTGTGTGTGTGAGTGAGTGAATGTGTGTGTGAGTGAATGAGTGTGTGTGTGTATGTGAGTGAGTGTGTGTGTGTGTGTCTATGTGTGTGTGTGTGTGAGTGTGAATGAGTGAGTGAGTTAGTGAATGAGTGAGTTAGTGAGTGAGTGAGTGTGTGTGTGTGATTGTGTGTGTGTGTGTGTGTGTGTGTGTGTGTGTATATGTTGTTTTGACATTGTGAGATAGTTGGTGGCGATGATGATGATGAGGAGGATTTACTGTGCTAATGAAATCTAATAGACCAAAACATATCCATAGCTGTTGATTGTCTGCAAAGAATCAATTTTTTTTCCCCTCCTTCCAGTAAAACACGTAAATTAAATTCCTAAATTCTTGAAATTAATCTTCACTTCTCTTTGAGAGAACTATGAACAATTGCTGCCAGGTTTTTTTTCCCCATCTCAGAAGGAAATTTCAATTTATTAAGAATTTTGTGTGTGTGTGTGTGTGTGAGAGAGAGAGAGAGAGTGTGTGTGCATGCATGTGTGCATGCATGCGTGCATGCATCCATGTGTGTGCACATGTATGGCAGTCACTATATTCTATCCTTTAAATTCATTAGCTAATTTTGAATATTTCTATGGGTTGATTACATTTTTGATTATGCAGATTATAATCTTTATTCTTTTACTCTTTTCCTGGTTTCAGTCATTGGACTGTGGCCATGCTGGAGGACTGTTTTGAAAAGATCAGTCCAGTAGTTACTTTTTTTTTTTACTTATTGTATCAGGTCCTTTTGGTCAAACATGGTGGTGTAAGTAAGTCAATACTGATTGTCAAGCAGCATAAAAGAAAGACTGAAACAGACACATACATACATATTTACATACATGCAAATATGTGTGTGTGTGTGTGTGTGTGTGTGTGTGTGTGTGTGTGTGTGTGTGTGTGTGTGTGTGTGTGTGTGTGTGTGTGAGTGAGTGAGTGTACAATATACATCCTATAAGGATCTACCTGGTTTCTGTCAAGCTGATGCACCCACAAGGCATTGGTTGGTTTGGGATTATAGCAGAAGATACTTGCCCAAAGTGCTGCCACTGGAGTTTGAACCTGTAACCATGTGGTTGCAAAGCCAACTTGTGAACCAAACGGTCATACCTCCGCCTATACTGGTCAAAAATGATTTATAACTCTCCTCTAATCTGTGAAAATTTTTGTTACTGTAAACAAACTGTTGTGAGTAGAGTTATACTGGTGAGGTCTAATAGACTGAAACATGTTCATTGTTATGGTACTTTGCCTGGAAACAAAACTCAGACTTTCCTTGGTTTGCAGGCCTGTCCCTCTGAAGTATCTACAACATGCTCAGCATCATTAAGAATCCATAGATAGAAGTCCATCAAGTTGGATATATAATCACATTATCAATGCGACCATTGGATACTGTCACATGCCACTGGTCACACTGTGCTGTCTTGATTGTGTCATTCTTTTCCATCTTGACCAAAAGTGCTGAACTAAATTGTCTTCACATCATTGTGGAAGCCTTCCAAGTGGCCTTTTCTGTCCCTTGGATACCATTCAGCAACTGCACAGATCCGTCTGTTGTCTGTGAACCCTGTGACATGTCCAGTCCACTAGAACTTGTGCTTCTAGTATTCTACAATCACATCGTTCACTCCACTCTATTCTCCAATTACATCATCATTATCATCACCATCATCATTGTCGTTTAATGTCTGCTTTCCATGCTAGCATGGGTGGGATGGTTTCACAAGAACCAGCCAGGCAGAAGCTTGCACCAGACTTCTGTGACTGTTTTAGCAGGATTTTTACAGCTGGCTGCCCTTCCTAATAGCAACCATTCAGTAGACTTAGTGCTTTTTATGTGGCACAAGCATAGGTGAGGTCAGTTTTGACAAGGTTTTTACAGCTGGATGCCCTTTTGAACACCAACCACTTAACAGTGTGGACTGGGTGCTTCTAAGTGACCCCTGCACTGACACAGTCACGAAGTACTTGCAAGAAATTGAATAAATGACAAAGGAACAGGAAATTATGTAAAATTATGGTTTTTGGTAGTGGTGGTGGTGGTGGTGGTGGTGGTGGTGGTGGTGGTGATGATGATGATGATGATGATGATGACGACAACAACAAAACTTTTGAATTTTGCTGAACTTATACGTTAAGAAACATTATTGTTAGAAAATAAATATTTTACAAGTAAAAATCATTGAATTTAATATTATTTTTTCCCTATAACTTTGACAATTCTTCTAAAAATTGATGCAAGGAAAACACTGAATCAAACATTCCAAACCAAGAATATGATTTGAGAAAACTGAAATTTCATAACTAGAAAGAAATATTAAAAAATTCTTTCTAAAGAATACGATCAAAAATAGTTGGAATTGTTTTTTTATGACACAGTTCTGCTAGTCTTTAAATAATCTACAATTGTGATATGATATTTTGGAATGTTATCTTCCAAATTTTTTTTATAGAATTGTCAGAAAGTTAGTCTGTTATTATTTTTGTCTTGTTGTACTTTGTTATTTCTTCGATACTTGTAAGAATCAGTCTATCTAAACACAGCACCCCTCTCCCTCTTTCCCTCTCTCTGTGTAGCCTCCATGCTTCTTTCCCCTATACCTATATCATTTTCAATGAACAAAGGAACCATTATTATTATTCATATTATTCAGTAACAAACGTCACTTTCTTCTTGTGGAACTGGCTGGCAGCACAGGAGTACAACAGCTGCTAAAATTCTCTAAATACATCTGCTTTCCTCTTCCCTCTTCCCCCTCCTCCTGAAAGAAACCTGTCTCATATGTGTATATATATATATATATAAATGTTATAAAGATTTTATAACATTTTTCTAACATTTTTCTGACATAATTTAAATATATACTTTAACCATGTAACACAAGCTTTCTGTAGTTTTTTCACTCTTATTATCTTTTATATATATATATATATATATATATATATATATATATATCATTGTACACACATATATATATATATAAATATACATACTATGTGTATGTATGCATGTGTGGGGCCTAATGGTTAGAGTATTGCACTCATGATGGCAAGATTGTGGTTTCAATTCCCAGACTGACTGAGTATTGTGTTCTTGAGCAAAACACTTCATTTCACTTTGCTCCAGTCCACTTAGCTGTAAGTGTGTAACCTTGTGACAGACTGGCATTCCATTCAAGGGGAATGTTGGCCTGCCCCTCTTAACCAGTAGACATCATTTGAAAGCTACAACAATGTGTGGAAGCACATTGTGTCCAGTGATGTACAACAATATTCGATAGTGTGGCTGTTGCCTGTTTTATATCAGTGACTTTTTGTCACTGGAAAAAGGATATATAGATATATTTGCATTGGGAACCACTTCACATCGACAACCGGTGATTGTCACATGCTGATGACGGGTCACTACCCAGAAACTCAGGTCCGTTAGAATATGTTGTTTATATTCTTACGGCAGTAACTGTATTCAGCTGAATAGACGTCAGTGATTGGTTGAAATTACACAAATACGACAACTTCAACATGAAATAACTTATTAAGAACTAATTTTTGTTAAGAAGGCTAAAAGAAAAAAAATTTTTGTATGACACATTCTACCAGTATCCCAAGTTTGAAAGTGTTTCGTTAACAAAAAAGGGTTGCCCGTCAAACCAAAAAGATCGCCAAAAAGACACTGGTCTCCTTGATTGTGTCGAGAACGATGAAAACTTTTGAAAACTTTGTGTAAGCCTCTAAGCAGGTATCGCCAAGCTTTTGGCATAATTTGATGCAGATTTTCTGCTCATCTTTCTCAGTCAAGGTCAATGCGACGATCACACTGCTATACAGAAGCTCTTTTGCATGGAATAATTTCTGGCATTTCTGGACTCTAGAAGTCTCAAAACAGAAAAAAATGTTTCTTATTATATTAACATGTTAAAAACAAATATGTCGCCAGTGTTGGAAAATTAAGGCCCAGAAAATAACGCAACGAGCAGAGGAATCACGCACACACACACACACACACACACACACACACACACACACACACACACACACACACACAC
>NC_068990.1:16614786-16617307 GCF_001194135.2 Octopus bimaculoides
ACACACACACACACACACACACACACACTATTTATAGAAAAAGCAACCAACACTTTGGTACAGAGTATCACTTCCTCAGCCTCGATGGTAAAGTAACAGACTAACATTTATTGGTTTTTAATTAGTCTTCCACCTAAGTCTAGAACTGTTACGACTGTTCTTATAAATGATGAAATATTTGGGTTTATCACATTGAGTATATAATGTGATTAGAATAGAGGGAAGGAGTTTACTTCTGATACACGATACGAAGGAAATATACGTGAGCATACTTCGCAGCAAGTCTCCCGCTGTGGCGTGACAAATTCTCGGTTTCAATAAAAATATAAACTGTGTGTGTTTGTGTGTGTGTGTGTGTGTGTGTGTTACTTAACTGTTTAGTTAAGTAAGATTCGGGATAAAAATCTTGTAGAATAGCTCGTCTACGCATTTTACAACTTGGATGCATGATAATGGTAACGCGGATAACACAACATCTCACCAATATACTAAAGACATAAAAACGTCTCGAAACAAATGTGATTTTAAATAAAGAAATGTCGTCAATTCCATTGTCCGCCATCTATCTATCTATATTTAGCTGGAAAGCAAGAAGCTCTGGCCCTTTTAATACAAATTCCTGCTTCTCATGAGTCGCATATAAGACGATGGAAATAATACCAAAAGAAAAACAAAAGAAAAGAAAAAAAAGAAAGAAAACACGCGCTTTCGATTAACTGCGACGCTTTATTCTTCAGCTAAATAAAATTACACAACGAACCAGGTTAATACACCACGAAGAAAATGTGAACTGTAGCAAATCATTCATTATTAGCTTTTCTATCTCGGTCGAACTTGGACACATATACTTCAAAAACAAACTTTCCCCTCTCTATGTTCTCTCTCATATCACTGGTGAAAATGGAAAACTTCCTGCTATTTATTAAAAAAAAACTGGTTCAAACCAACATTTTCCGTTTGCAACATCCAGTGGTCTATTGCGCAACGCGATTGGATACGCACTTCGTATTCCGCATAAAACTAGACCCATCTAAATGCCTGACTCGACAAAGTATTTCAGTGTCATATGACTGATTGCATGATCAATCAATAGAGACTTATACGTGGGGCCGGTTTCCGAGTACTTAAGTCTAAACATCCAATTATAAAATTGGTCTTGCTATATATATATATATATATATATATATATGGGAGAATGTACGAAAAAAACAACAACAACAGACGAGGACAGGTGGTGTAAACAACAAAAGGATGTATTAATTTGACGTTCGGGAATACAGAAAGTCTTTAACGTTTCGAGCTACGCTCTTCAACAGAAAGAATACGGAGAAAACAAGGAGAAAAACACGGAGAAAAAAAATTGAATGGCGTTTGGTCAGCGATTAATCATGGCGTTGATTAAGTGAAGTTGAACATCTTATCTGGCCACCACAGTCCCCACATCTCTATATTATTGAACATTTATGGTGCATTTTAGAAAAACAAGTAAGAAGTCGGTATCCAACACAATCATCACTACAAGAACTGGAGACTGTTTTAGCTGAAGAATGGACAAAAATTCCTTTGGAAACAATTCAAACTTCGTACGAGTCCATACCCGTTCATGGGAATTCTGAAGAGTCCCCTTGAAAGGATGAAAGCGCTAATAAACGATTATCCAAAATTCTGACTGCCTCTGTTATATGGACTGTTGGATATGTTATTCGTCTGACGTTCCGTGTGTCACTGTGGTTCGTCTGAGTTCATTGTATCATTGTTGTTGTTGTCTTGTGTGACTGTCGTAGTAAAATGTCATTGATAGATATATGGCGGACATGATTCTTGTTTATTCATAACGAACTTTGGGTGAGTGCGTTCTTTGTATGTAATTGAATAATAAATGTAATAATTAAATTGTACAACTCGTTGTGCTATCTCTGCGAGTCTCCCGAGGGAAATACAACAGCCTCCTTTTTCTTAATATACAATATCTGTACATCACTTCAAACACTCTATACATACATACATATTAAAGTTAAATAAGGCCGGTTTATGGGATTATCTTAGGCTTAATATCTATAAAGGGCTTAGCTTTATGGCGTATCATCAGATCCCAAAACCTGTTGGCTAAAGGCCTCTCTAGCGAGAGGCCTCTCAGTTTTTGTCCACTATTTTACTAGAAAGGTACTGTACACCAGCCAACATCATCTACGAGGAGGGACCGAACTCCTAACCACGTGGTTCCGACGCAAACGTCTGAACCACACAGATATACTGCAAAATATTTCTTACACACACACACACACACATCTACCCTTAAAAGTATTGAGTAATCCTTCAGTTTAATGTTAAATTGTTTTATAGCGCAGGAGTGGATGTGTGGTAAGTAGCTTGATTACCTACCACATGGTTCCGGGTTCGGTCCCACTGCGTGGCAACTTGGCTAAAAGTCTTCTACTATAGCTTCGGGCCGACCAAAGCCTTGTGAGTGGATTTGGTAGACGGAAACTGAAAGAAGCCAGTCGTATATATCTATATCTAT
>NC_068990.1:16617425-16621120 GCF_001194135.2 Octopus bimaculoides
TATATATATATATATATATATATATATATATATATATATATGTGTGTGTGTGTGTGTGTGTGTGTGCGTGTGCGTGCGTATTTCATCTCAACTTCATCTGTGCTCGCTGATTGTAGACAAAAGCCTCATTGTTCGTATAGACCACTGGTTCTCAACCAGTTCTTTTTGACCCATGGACGTCTTTGGTTCCTATTTTACTCCAATGGACCCTTGTAGCCATTCGCTGTATTAAAAATCTTATGATATTTTTTATAATTAAACATTAACAGGAATTGTATATAACATTAAGATATTTTGTGTGTAGTAGAAGTATGACCAATTTATTGCAGATAAATTTTAACAGCAAAACCTTACGTGGACCCCAAGGGTCATACAGACCCCGGTTGATGAGAACCTCTGATATAGACGGTATCGTTTGTTTCCAGTTCTTCACATAATTATGTCTGGACTGTTTCTTGCTTGATAAACTGAGGGAACTTATTACTTTGCTTGGAAACAGATAAGAATCGACGTCAGGAAAAAGTTCAGGCCTTGGAAAACTTTGTCCCAACTTAAGCACGTCTAACTTGAGCAAGCTTGGAAAAGCAGACGTTAAAACGACGACGACGACGACGACGGTGGTGGTGGTGGTGGCGAAAATTGAAACTTTCTCTTTTGCTTGTCAACGTCTGTCAAATCTGCCTTAAAAAATGATTGATTGGAAAAATGTCAGCTGGGGCTTTCATAAAGTTCAAGGATACAGCGTAACTGGCTCTGGTCAACGTCATTAAATATGGTAATATTAATTCTACTTGCTAATAGCAAAGGGATTTAACTTTAAACCAAAATGTTGAAAGTTCAAATCCGTGGAAACTCACTTTAATTATGTAGTTAAGCTAAAAGCAGACGGCTGGTACGGCAAAAATTTTGCAAAAATTTGGTTCTCCAAATGACAAAATATTTGATGATAGTTTTATAGCCGGTCACCATTTTCTATAACCGGTTTGGTTACTGCTTATAGCCGCGTTTTGTTACCGTTTGTGTAACACTACTTTTATATGTTTCCTATTTGGAATTAGATAATAAATATATTTTACTTTTGAAGTAGGAATATATATTGATAAACCAGTCACTTATAACTTACTTATAAGTGTTATCATTATACGTAAATCCTGACTCCAGCTACATAAACGCCATAGCGAGCAATATATACTCGGAAACGCTAACGGACATTTTATGCGTGTATGTATGTTGAGAAACAAATTCGTGTTCTTTTAACCGCTATAAAAAATACACAGTTTCAGAATTGCAGGAATAAATTTCATTAACAAGTTGAAGAACGTGAAGAAAGAGAAAATAATTACTACATTATTTTATTTATGTACATTTAGCATTTATAGTACAATTGGAAAGTAAAGTCATTTTGTCGTAGAGAATTGCGACTTAAAATTCACATTAGCTAATCTTTCATACTAACTACTAGAGTTCACAACAATTCAAATAAGTCTTGTTGGATTTTCATCATAGACATGACATAAAAAATAGCCAATATCTCAATGATTGAGTGTCGTGGAGTTTAGTAACAATCCTACGAACACTGAGTAATTTCCCAAAAATCAGGGTTTTTATAACTGCTCATATCTGAATTCTAAGAACCGTATTTCGTGAAACATTTCTTAAGACGAAAGTTTAGAATTCGTATATGGGCAGTAATTTTAACCAATGGGATACCAACAATTATGCTTGTTCGGGCAAACGACAATTACGTCATATTGCTGCCTTATATGACTTGCTACAATAGTTACAAGTATGTAACTATCAATGTAAGATTGTATGCGTGCACTCGATTGTTTGTCTTTTATGTCAAATTATGTATGAAAACATTTTAACATTAAACTAAAGGATTACTCAATACTTTTTTTGTAGAATACGTATTTATTAGACTTTTATAAGATAGTGACTTTGAAGTTTCAGCTTGGTCAGCTTCGTCAGACCATATGTGTGTGTGTGTATACATAAAAGTATACATGCATATTTATATATATATGTATGTACACACATACATTCATACCCATATACACAAGCCGCGCGCGCACACTGAGAGACGCGTGAAAAGAAAGAAAGATGTACCTGGCAAATTGCTCTTAATTCAGTCAACCGTCTTACAAAAATTACCTTCAATTTTATTAGTGACGCGGTCCGCCTGATGATGAACCATGTCTCATGCGGCCCGCTTCTGGTAAAAGGTTGACCATACCTCAACTACATTAACATTAACACTTTCAGTAATGATAACGGAATGCCCCCCCACCCCGCCACCTACAAGCTTAGTCATCATCGCCGAGCGGCTGACTTGGGGATAAATGCCAAGCGTCAACACCACCACCACCACCACAACTATCTTGTCAACAGGAATTAGACCAAACGAATTATATCCTGTATCTGTTTCTTTTTTTGTGTTTGTTATATTTGCGATGATGGAATAAAAGACATGACTGGACACTTGTAATATTCTTACTCACTGGGAATCAATATTTACCGACATTGTCAATATCTACCTTGACCAGTAACTCACCATCACCACAAATATCACACACACACACACTTTCTTTCTTTCTCTTTGTGTGCGTGTATATATATATATATATATATATGTATGTATGGATGGATGGATGTATGTGTATGTAATTTATTTTATTAGTTGTCTTTGTTATTGGCCTGCGGCCAAGCTGGAGTACTGCTTTCAGGGATTGTCAGTCAATAATATCGACCAGTACTTCGTCTGGTATTTATTTCATTGATCTCCTAAAATAGAATATGAATATGCGGGATTTTGATCACCCCATGCTGGTACACACACACACACACACACACATACACACACACAACTCTATCTGTCTGTTTGTCTTTGTGTGTGTGTGTGTGTGTTTGTGTGTGGGTGTGTGTGTGTGTGTGTGTTTGTGTGTGGGTGTGTGTGTGTGTGGTTTGCTATCGAAAAATTCCGACTGACATAGAATTTATCGCAAACAGCTGCTCGAATCAACTCAGTTTAGCAAATATTGAAACACGGGAAAGTGTTGTGAAAAAGCTTATAGTGGTTCTGAATATACATAGGTGCAGGCGTGGCTGTATGGTATGCAGTTTGCTTCCCAACTATATGGTTCCGGGTTCTGTCGGCACCTTGGGCAAGTGTCTTCTGCTAAATCCTTCGGTTGACCAAGGCCTTGTGATTGGATTTGGTAGACGGAAACTGAAAGAAGCCCGTCGTATATATCAACGTGCGTGTGTGCGTCTTTGTGTTTGTCTCCACCACCGCTTGACAGCTGGTGCTGGTATATTTAAGTCCCCATGACTTAGAGGTTCGGCAAAAGAAGCCGATAGAATAAGTATCAAGCTTTAAAAAAGCACTAGGGTCGATTCAGTCAACTAAGAATGGATCTTTTTTAAAACGGGGGCCATATTTTTCATTAACGAAACACTTTGAAACTTGGAACACTGGTAGAATGTGTCATATAAAACATCTTTTTCTCTTAGTCTTCTTAAAAAAAAAAAGAAATCCATAAATTATTCCATGTTAAAGTTGTCGTATTTCTGTAATTTCAACCAATCACTGACGTCCATTCAGCCGATATACATTAAGTGCCGACTACATAAACAAACGATTCTGAAACAATTAACCCTAACCCTAACCCTAACTCTAACCCGAACCCTAACCT
>NC_068990.1:16621196-16624074 GCF_001194135.2 Octopus bimaculoides
GAAAAAAGCAAATAAAACGAAGGTATGGAGATTAAATACGCTTTACATCGCTTAATCAGCCAAGGAGTAAATGTAAACAACTGAATACTTGTCAGTGATTGGTTGAAATTATCGAAATATGACAATTTTTTACATGAAATAAATTCGAATACAAAAATATTTTTCTGTTCTATAACACAAAATAGATAAGTATACGAAGTTTGAAAGTCTTTCGGTACCAAAAACACTACGTAAAACATAAATGAAAAATGTGGCCCCCGTTTTAAAAAAGATCCCTAAGAATTCTTCAAGGCAGTGCTCCAGCATGGCCGCAGTCAAATGACTGAAATGTTATATATATATTACCTTTACTTGCTTCAGTCATGTGACTGCGGCCATGATGGGGTACCGCCTTGAAGAACTTTTTGTCCAGTGGTTTTCAACCATTTCCCCCCCGTATCCATGTATCCAGACCACAGGGTGGTCGCCCTGTGTGTATGTCTGTGTGTGTGTGTGTATGTACATAATCAAAATCTTATACGTGTCATTCTTTATTTAAAACCTGGAGGCTATTCGAATGTCCCTTTATAGTTGTCAGAATCTCATTTTATGGGCAACACGCACATACACAACAATTCCGTATTTTTTTATAATGTAATAAATGTTTTTTAAAAAATAATAAAACGCGACAGTATAACCGTTTTAAAATAAAATTATTTTAATATTTGATATAATTCGATTAACTGCTGATTCGAGCAAGTGATACTTCGATTAGTTGTCTGCACACGTGTGATATAATGCGTATGCGTGTGAGCATGATGTGTGCGCGCAGACATACATAGATATTTGTGTGTGTGTGTGTGTGTGTGTGTGTATTAATAGCAAGATTTGGAAATATGTTTTGAAAGTGCTGTGATGTTTCCCGCTCGATGATGTCGAAAAAAGCTGTTCTTACAAAACACTCCTTCGAATTTCACCTGTACCTGCGCAACTGCTCCATGACTCTCATAGTATATCTGGTAGCTGCCGTTGTCTTTTTTTTTAGCGTCATTAGTTCGAATGGTTGTTGTAGGCGGGGTCGTCATCTCTTTTCTCTATCCCTGCTTCGACAGATTGCTGTTGCAGCTGGATACCTGTAGAAAGTACTAACATCAACTGAGCCATTCACTTCATCAATGTTCTGGTCTTTAAACGCTTCACTGGGTTTGCTAGAACGGGGGCTGACCTTGACTAATCACCAACAACAAAACCCACCATTGTTACTACGGCAAGCGTTCACCGTTAACATCAATAGTACTATCACAGTTAAATACCACCACCACCACCAACAACAACAACAACAACAGTAACTACCACCACTACCACCATCATCACCACGACCACGACCATCACCACCACGAACAACAACTACCACCACCACCACCAACAACAACAACAACAGCAGTAACTACCACCACCACCACCAACAACAACAGTAACCACTACCACCGCCACCACTACCACCATCACTACCACCACCACCAACAACAGTAACTACCACCAAAACCACCACTACCACCACCACCACCACCATCACCAGCAACAACGACAACAACCAGTGCTACCACTATCACCACTACTACCGCCTACGCTTCTGCCAACACCACCCACCACCGCCATCACCACCACCATCAACATCCCATCCCAGTTCTATTGTCTGATGTACCGCTCTCACTACCGCTATGACCATCACCATGATTACACCAGCCACCACCACCACCACCACCACCACCACCACTACCACCACCATCAACAACAACAACAACAACACAACCAAATGGACCCCAATAATCAACTGGTACACCGTCACCACCACCACTACCATTGCCACCACCACAACCACAACCACCAACACAATCCCCACCACAACCATAATCAACACCACCACCAACACAACCACCACCACCAACACTACCACCTCCACTATATGCCTCTACTACTTCCTGCTGCAAGTCGTACCTGGCCATGCGGCCTGCTAGAAATAGCAGCTAAATATCCTCTAATCATAACCCTACCTTCTTAAGAAATAGAAATAAAAAAAAAACAGAAAGAAAGGGAATAGAACATTGAATAACAATGTAATGCTTAGATACAGCATATGGGGGAAAGGGGCTGGATAACATCAGCAGCAGCAGCAGCTGCAGCAACAACAACAACAATAACGGTATTTAGGGCTTTGGTTAAAAATACTAAAAGCAAATGAAAAAGCAGGAAGCAGGCACGAGTGATCGGTGTAGCTGAGGCTTAAACAGACAGCAATGATGCATCAGAGAGTGTGACTAATGCATCGCACAATGCACTGCAGCTAGCTGCAACAGGGTGTGGAGAAGAAAAGGGGCTGTATATATTTATATAGGAATGGAAGGTGACCGACTGATTGACTTGATTGAGTCTGTTCGATTGATGTAACTTGTGTGCGTAGGACATTGACCATACACTGATTATATGTGTGTGTATACACACACACATATATATATATATATATTTATTTATATAAGGTTTATGGGGTTCTTACATGTATATGTGTGTGTACATATTTGCTTATATGAGTATATATGAATATATATACGTATATTTATATGTATATATGTGTATGTGTACATTATATATGTATAATACATACACACACACACACACACACACACACACACACACACACACACACACACAGACATATATATTTATATATATATATATATTTATGTGTTTATATATATATTTATATATGTATACATACATATATTTATATATACGTATATTTATATGTATATATGTGTATGTATACATTATATATGTATAATACATACATACACACACACACACACACACACAGACATATATATTTATATATATATATATA
>NC_068990.1:16624760-16629162 GCF_001194135.2 Octopus bimaculoides
TCATAAGTGTATATACATCTCACCAGGGTCTATGAGATGTCGACGGGATCAGCTGGTTCATCGACCCAAGGGTTAGGAGATCCAAAAAGACGCCAGGAGACATAAGGCATCCTGCAAATTTCTGACAGTGGAAGATCCCTACGCCTTTTCTCAGGAACAGGGTCGGAAAATAACCTCCTCACGCCTTGTAAAAAATTTCCCTGCGGCCCTGCACGTCACTAATATAACACTTATACATACATTCATACATACATACATACATACATACATACATACATACATACATACATACATACATATCCGCCTGTATGTGCTTGAACATGTGTGTGTGTGTATCTGTTGATTTACCAGAAGTGATCAATTTCAGGACTGAATACAACTGTAGAGTATTCCTTAATGCATTATCACTGAAAGGCTTCGATTTCCAGTACTCAGACTCGCCCGTTTCCAGTTATCAGCTGGTAAACCGATAATAATAATAATAATAATAATAATAATAATAATAATAATAATAATAAATGCATGTGCGTGCGCGTATAAATACACACACACACGTATATATGTATATGTACAGCCGTTTGATTACGATTCATAGTGTCTGACGATGTACAATTGTGGAGGTGAGAGAAACTTCGAAGTCACTGTCAATGAAATTGTTATTAATATCTGACAACACATAGTCACACATAATGCGTGCAGACACACACACACACACACACACACACACACACACACACACAAAGAAAGATGGGGGAGAAATAAATACACACGTGTGTGTGTTGGTATATGCACACACATTTGATTGACACCCCAAAATACGGAAAGATATATGTATGTGCACATACACATATGTGTTCATATGTCACGTACATACGCACATACTTTCTCCTGTTGATAGATGTAGAAAAAGGGCAGGTGTAGGCCCCATTGCTGGAGTTGAGTCTTCCGGGAGTTGAGAAGGAATAAATATTTTATTAGACTGATGGACTGATCAGATTAGCCTGTCAATGGAGCAGAGGTGTCAGACGATAGTTCATTAGTAAGACCTTCATAACACACGGGGAATTCTGTGTATGTACGAAGTGGGGCTGGGCGCTGTTGATAGACAGATGCCATAGCTTGAAAGGGAGGCGAGAGACCGAGGGAGAGAGGTATGAGACAAATTTTCATTAGGGAATCCTTAAAATATGGGTATTTGTACGTAAATGTTAAAAAACGGGCGCTGTGTAGACTTAGATACCATAATTTGAGAAGGGTAGAGAGAGAGCCCGAGGGGTAGAGGTTTTAAATAAATTTTCATTAGGGAGTCCGTAAAACACACAGGCATTTGATAGTTATGTAGAGATTTGAGGGATGGTGGGGTGTAGCTTGAAAGAGAGAGAGAGAGAGAGAGAGAGAGAGAGAGAGAGAGAGAGAGAGAGAGAGAGAGAGAGAGATAGAGAGAGAGAGAGAGAGAGAGAGAGGTATAAACACATCTTCATCTCCACATACTGAGAAACAACAGGAAGATATCATTCTGTCACACCTAATGGACTGAATAACTGAGTTACGGACTATGAAGTTTTCAGTTCACCGAATCTGTGAAGTGGTTTCGAATCCCAGTTAAACTAAGTCACTTCACTTACGCTGCTGATGTCCTTGAGAAAAGGAAAAATTCTCAACAAATCTGATATCCTTTTTTTTATCTTATGTAAAATGACAGTATTTTATTCAAATAATATTTGAGGAACGATCTTGTGTCCTGAGTTTTATATACTCCCAGGTGGACAGTGCCTTTTACTTCACTGGAGTCAGTAAGACATGTAAATAAACTGGGATTTATTTAATTTACTGATCCAGTGACCTGGCTTAATTTAGCAAGCTGGTTTCAGTTCCTGATTCGAGCAATTTTAGTTCCCTTACACAAGTAACATCCAGAACCGATAAAATAAAGTACCTGTCAAGTACTGGAATCGATGACATTGAGTTCTCTTCGCTTCCCAAAAAGTTGCTAGCCTTGTGCTTAAATCAAGAACCATCTATTGTTGAGATAACATATATTTCTACTCCCAGACAACTTTTTTTCTTGGATCTAGATATTACGATAATATTATTTAAAACAACGATAAGGCAGCGAGCTGGCAGAATCGTTAGCATGCTGGGCAAAATGCGTAACAATATTACGTCCGTTTTTACGTTCCGAGTTCAAATTCCGCTGAGGTCGACTTTGCCTTTCATCGTTTCGGCGCCGATAAAATAAATACTAGTTGATTACTGGAGTCGTTGTAAGCGACTTCTCCCGTCCCCCGAAGTTGCTGGCCTTGTGCCAAAATTTGAAACCAATATTAAAAATAACAGTGGAGAAAATATCTGCCATCTTTTAGTTGTTAAAGAAACTGAGTTTGGAATTTACAATTGTATAGAGACCGTTTTAAAAAACAATAATGGAATCACATTAAAAACCTTTTAATATTTGCCAGTGATAATGTTAATTCTATGATTGAAATCAAAGCAAGAATTCAATATCTCTTGTAGCAGAAAAGTCTTCAAATCTTCACACAGTCTTGTTTGTCATTTATTGCATTTGTGTTCTTCTCCGCCTGCACTGAAGTACCATGTTATTAACAAGGGTTAACCAGATACATTTCTACATACTTAGGCAATAGTTCTAAATGCTTGAATTAATACAAAGAATTTCAAAAATGTACAAATACCAATCTTCAACAAAGCAAAATTCTCTGTATTAGCTCCATAAAATGACCTTCCCATGAGCAAACGGTGAAAATAATTTTAGAACGATGACCTGCAGACGCTTTCGCTGCCCTCTACATCTGCTGCCTTCCAAGACGATATTTCTATTGCTTCGAGAACTGCAGAGAGAGACATTACGAAAAATGTGAGTACAAAATTGTATTTTACTTTCTTCACTTGCATTCTACTTAACATTGGTAACACAGTGTACCATACTTTTGCTATTTTTCTTTCTTTTTTTTTTTGTAAATTTGTACTATTACATCTGATTCGTGAGACGGATGTAAAGCATAAAGGGCACAGAATTGCGGGGCAAAAATGCTTAAAATTATATTTTTCGGACAAAAATTTCTTTCACAGAAAAAAACAACCACTCCATTCCTTGCACTTTCCCTTCTCCATGGGGTATTGATAGCTATTCCGAAAGTTCATCGCGAGGCGAGTGCAATAGAAAATATTCACATTCTTTTAAGGTACCTGTGTAATCGCTAGCAGAAAGAGACACCCATTCGGCTCCCTTCATTTTGTTTTGTCCCAGCTACACATCCAGGTTGTGATAGCTGGAGAGAGAGAGAGAGAGATGTACCCATACTCGACTGGTGCTTATTTTTTAGGAGAGGAGACTGAATGAAGAACACAACGCGTAACACGCCACTCGGTTCGGGTATTGAATCCTCGACATTATGATTGTAAGTCGAATATCCTAACCATTAGAGCACGCGTATCAGGCATTACTCAGCCCAAGCTGGAATTTCAAGCAGAAACGTTTAAATTCCTCAGTTAAGGAATTTTCTTACTAAAGGGATTCTTGGTAATTTCATCAAGCGAAGAACTCTGAAACCTAATGATTTCAGTAGAATTAGTCTTAACGATCATCCCACCCATTTCAAGATGGTTGACATTTATTTTGGTGCCACTGTAGAAAGAACTTATCTGACATGATTCAAGAAAAAATTCCTCAAAAAAACTGCAAGAATTTCCAGTAAATATTTAAAATTTCTCCTGTTTGTCTTCCAAAACAGATGTTTCGACGCTTTTTGTCACGTGAGCTGTTTACAAAGTAAGAATTGCTTCAGACATTAGCACCAACCACTGCTATCGGGAGAAGGCCGTCACATTATCCAATTAAAAGTGAAATTTTCCAGCTTAGTCCATGAGCAACATCATAATTAAATTAATGAAGAATTGGGGGTGGGGGATTTATATTGCATGTAAACCTTATAATGCAGAAAAATGCACGAAAACATTTTCCGGTTTAATTTCACACGAAAAAAATATTGCGGCAAATATCGTTTTCTTTTATTGTCGAAATTTACGATCTCGCATCTTTCTCGGCTTATTCATCAGCAGCTGTTGAATTTTCTCATTACTCAACAACATTGAAGTTAAAAATCGAGCCTCTTTGTAAATATCAGCATTAAATGTTGTAATAAAATCTAAGTCTTTTTTTTACAAGGCACTAAATGACTTCATGGGATTGAATCTATCACAACAGCTTTATGATAGAAAGTAAGAAACAAATACAAGTATAGTAAATGACGTAGTGTAGAGTTGTTTAGTGGTTTAGTGGTTAGGGTGTTGGACTCATGATCGTAAAATTGTGGTTCCGATTCCTGGACCGATAATCTTGATAACGAAACCGAGACAAATGACAAATTTGAGGTGTGCTAAC
>NC_068990.1:16629809-16632575 GCF_001194135.2 Octopus bimaculoides
CTCTAACCCTAACCCTAACCTTAGGGTTAGGGTTAGGGTTAGGGTTAGGGTTAGGGTTGAAGCAAATTTAAAATGAAAAAAGCAAATAAAACGAAGAATCGTTTGTTTATGTAGTCGGCACTTAATGTATATCGGCTGAATGGACGTCAGTGATTGGTTGAAATTATCGAAATAAGACAATTTTTTACATGAAATAAATTCGAATACAAAAATATTTTTCTGTTCTATAACACAAAATAGATAAGTATACAAAGTTTGAAAGTCTTTCCGTACCAAAAACACTACGTAAAACATTAATGAAAAATGTGGCCCCCGTTTCAAAAAAGATCCTATAAAGCTAAAGTACATGGAGTTCTATCCAATAATAGGAAATTATTGATCCAGCCGTAGAGTAAAATTTGATCATATGTAAACAGGACTTAAAAAAGTTACACAATATCGTATATTTTAGTGACCTTAATCTGTAATAACTGTATCAAGAGATTCTTAAGCATGACTTTATGACGCATTGCAGATTAAGGAAAAGAAAAAAGAACTCATTGGTGCGCTCGATATAGAATTATTTAAAAAAAAATTATACGAAATTTTAAAGTCTAAAATTCAGAAAAAATGTAGAAATCTATTGCTTTTAGTTTAGTGTAGTCGCAATATAGCCGAATAGTTCAGTGAGAAGTGTGTTGTAAAACCAAAAGGTTAAGTAACTAAGTTTGAGCTTGCTGTGTAGTATCTTTGGTAAATGTCATTTCCTATAGCTTCAGGTTGACATATACCTAGTGAGTGGAAGTGAGGAGGCAGAAACTGTATAGGAATGAATGCATTTTTGTTGAAGAAGATGATACGCAGTGGAATATCGAAACCGGAATCTCGTGGCTGCGAAGTGAGCCTCTTAACCATTCGACCATACAGCGCGCGCGCGCACACACGCAGACAGTACTTGCATAAATACATACATAAAATATATATGTGTGTGTGTATATATTTATATATAGATAGGTGTACATGTACATATAGATAGATAAAGAGAGATATTCCTTTTCTGCTCTAGGCACAAGGCCCGATATGTTTTTGGGGAGGGGACCAGTCGATTAGATCGACCCAGTATGCAACTGGTATTCAATTTATCGACCCCGAAAGGATGAAAGGCAAAGTCGACCTCGGTGGAATTTGAACCCAGAACGTAAAGTCACGAAATACCGCTAAGCATTTCGCCCGGCACGCTAACGTTTCTGCCAGCCTGAGAGAGAGAGAAAGAGAGAGAGAGAGAGAGAGAGAGAGAGAGAGAGAGAGAGAGAGAGAGAGAGAGAGAGAGAGATTTCATAATATCAAATCAAACATAATTTTTTTTTTTCTTTCTGAATATTGTTTAGTTTTATTTTAAGGGAATAAATATTTTTCATTTGAAAGATAATATTCATTTCATCATTTTATATAGGCACCAACAACTTTGATGAAAGTTAAATTATAATCATTGTATGTATGCCATATTCCCTAATATTACCCCTTGATGGTAAAAGTGTACTTCCAAATTTACTCATCATATGACGGGAAAAAATCAAGTTATATAGAATTTGGTGTATTTCAGAAATATAATATAATCCTTTCTACTGAAGCCCTTGAAATTTTGGGGAAGGGGACTAGTCGATTACATCGACCCCATTGCTTCACTGGTACTTAATTTATAAATTCCAAAAGGGATAAAAGGCAAAATCGACGTCAGCGGAATTTGAACTCAGGCGAAATACCACTAAGAACTTCGCCCGGCGTGCTAACGATTCTGCCAGCTCACCGCCATATCTGAAACCAACATTATAAAATTAATTGCATTCTAGTGTTTGTTTTCCAGTGGATCTCCATCGTTCGTCGATGAGGATTCAGTTATTCGCTCAACTGAATTACCTGCTCCTGAATTAACATGTAAGTGGCCGAGTATTCCACAGACATGTGTTCTCTTAGCGTAATTCTCATGCAGCAGCTGAGTCACACAGTAAGTGACAAGGCTGTTACCTTTTTGAATTACGAGTACAATCCACCCTATGAGATTCCACATAGTTTCCATTTACACAATTTGCCTCACAAAGGAACCGATAAAAAATGACATTTGTCGAAGATGCCTTGCAGTGGGATGGAACCTAGGACTTTGTGGTTGCCAAACGAACTTCTTAACTACTACGGCCATATCTGCACCCATTCCACTTTTGCAGTCAATTTACTGAAGGAAGCTAAAGAACCAGCACAAAATTTGACAAACATCATCTTCAAATATACCATGGGTGGATGGGGGGGGGATGGTGTTGCTGTTGTTGTTTTTATTGTTGTTGCTGTTTTTGTAACTTATGGTTAGCGTTGGTCTTACTGTTGTTATTAATGCTGCTGCTGTTGATGGGTTCTCAAGCACACAGACAGACAGACAGACAGACAGATAGATAGATAGATAGATAGATAGATAGATAGATAGATAGATAGATAGATAGATAGATAGACAGATAGATAGATAGATAGATAGATAGATAGAAGAGAGAGAGAGAGAGAGAGAGAGGGAGAGAGAGAGAGAGAGAGAGAGAGAAACATACACAGGCAGATAGGAAGATATATAGAGAGAAAAGGAAAGAGAGAAAAGGTAGAGAGAATAAAAGATAGATAGATAGATAGATAGAGAGGGAGAGGGAGAGAAAAAATTTCTCATTGACACGATCCAAGAGTGTTTTTAGCGTAAGCCGTTTTATGGAACATTCCTGACATAAAAGACACACAAAAAGAATCAAAAAT
>NC_068990.1:16632591-16638555 GCF_001194135.2 Octopus bimaculoides
CATCTACGTTTTATCCACTATTTTCGATCTTGCTAGAGCTGAATATTTTTGCCCTAAGACTTGTTTACTAATTCTCTCCATTCTTAGAAACAGAAGACCAAAGGTGTCTTTGAGGCACGAGGAGAAAGGTGTGTGTGTGTTGGGGGTTACTACTGGTAGAAAACAAAATACTGTTTTTTAAAAGGATGTTTTTTTCTTGCATTTGTTTGTTATTGGAGATGACTTCTTTTTTTTTTTTTTAGAGGGACAGAGGAGAAAGCGATGGAAATAGAGACAGAAAGATATTGAGAGAGAGGGGGGTGAGAGAGAGAGAGGGGAGTGCCGAGAGAGGGAAAGAGAGAAAGAGGGAGAGAAATGATGTTTATATACAGGATAGACAAAATATACAGAAAAAGAGGGAGAGATAGAGGGAAGTGAGAAGAAGTAAAGGGATGAGAGAGAGAGAATGGAAGTGAAGGGAAGAGAGGGATAAAAAGGCAGAGTGAGGGGGAAAGAGGTAGAGGGAGAGAGAGACAGAAAGGGGAGAAACAGAAAGTGAAGGGAATACAGAGAGAGAGAGAGAGAGAGAGAGAGAGACAGATAAGTGAAAGGAGATAGTAAGATGCTGGTTTGATTTTGTGTCCGTGTATGAGCTTGTGTGAGTGAATGCGTGTGTGTGTTTGCGGGTGTGTATGTATGTGTGCGCGTGTGTGTGTGCCTGCGGGTGTGTATTTATGTGTATATGTTATGTGCGTGCTCGTGTATATGTATGTGTGCGCGTAGGTGTGCATGAGCGCGTATCTATATGTACAGATGTGTGTGTGTGTGTGTGTGTGTGTGTGTGTGTGTATACGTGTGTGCGAACAACTTTCAATTCAAAACATCGGTTCCTTTCTGCGATCAAAATTGTTTTCATGTTTTTCTGTTTATTTATTTATCCATTATTTATAACATATCTTCACACATAATCTCTCCCCTTCATTAATATACATGCATGCAAACATACATACATACATACTTACATGTCACACATCTATCTATCTGTCTGTCTGTCTGTCCACCTATCTATCTGTCTGTCTGTATGTCTTTGATAGGGCATAAACATTCTCTTATCCTTGGGAGTAAGATTATTGTCATGGGAGTGACTTTACTGCTACTCACGTCGGTTACGACGACAAGGGTTCCAGGTGTCGCTAATCAACGAAACAGCCTGCTCATGAGAGTCTAAAAATCTGAACAGACTTCTGCTTTTGTATGTCCACGTTTTACACCACCAATGTGACATTAATCTGCGTCCAGTGGTGAGGCGTCAGTTCTGGAGTTGTGGGGCACGTGAAATCACTCCTTAATTACCATTACTCTCAGGTCCGTTCTGACCCGGAACACTTGTATCTGCTGGGGTTCTATCTATAGGTTAAATAAATTTCTTATTTCTTTATTGCCCACAAGGGGCTAAACATAGAGGGAACAAACAAGGACAGACAAAGGGATTAAGTCGATTACATCGACACCAGTGCGTAACTGGTACTTAATTTATCGACCCCGAAAGGTTGAAAGGCAAAGTCGACCTCGGCGGAATTTGAAATCAGAACGTAGCGGCAGACGAAATACCGCTAAGCATTTCGCCCTGTGTGCTAACGTTTCTGCCAGCTCGCCGCCTTAGAGGTTAAAGAAATGTCTGTGAGGGTAGACTGAACTCCTTAGCTGCGATGAAAGCAATCATTCAAGGAGAAGGAAAAGTCCAAAAATGAAAAATTAATACCCTCTTCTAACATGCCTTAAGCCAGCATGGAAGAGTATAGCTGATGAAACTAATATGAGGCATGTCCAATAACATAGGTTCATACCATGGAGGCAACTATCTCATGTTGGTGCGCATTCTGTCGCAGGCGGAAAGAACAGGGAATGAGGATAAGTTTAACACCAACATCTGGCCCTTGGGTGCTTGTTGGAGAATTTGTAAAGGAACAAGGGACAAATATGACAGAAAGATAACATAACAACAACAAAAAAAGTACCTGAAGCCAAAGAACGCCCTAAAGAAATGATGGTTGCCAATCGCAAGAAGTTGCGAATGAAGACACTGAAGTAACAAATTTCTTCCCAAATTACTCAAAAGAATTTTTTAAAATATGGTTGCACACATTGTCAAATTGTTCTTGTAGGCGAAACACACCTATTTTGGGAACAAGAAGCCACATTCTTTTCTACTCTAGGCAGAAGGCCCGAAAGTTTTGGAGGGGGTCCAGTCGATTGGATCGACTCTAGTACGCAACTGGTACTTAATTTATCGACCCCGAAAGGATGAAAAGTAAAGTCGACCTCGGCGGAATTTGAACTCAGAACGTAAGAAGCCACATTGCAAAAGGAAAATGATCGATATCACATGTAGAATTGCTAAAGATTTGTTACGTTACTGTTTGGTAGCAATGTTGCTGAAGATTGAAAGTTATATATGTATTGTGTGTCAAAGATAAAAGGGTCTCGTAAAAGCTATACTTCCATTCATATGAAAGAAAGCAATTAGATATGTTTCGGTTACCACTTCATTGAAGTGTGTCTTTTGTATTGTTTTCTATTTGAAATTTAAGAATGAATCATTTTGAAGGCAAAACTTTTCCATTTTATGTAAACTCAATTGAAACAGTATTAAATTAAAATTGCCATCTGTGTATTATACTCAACATCTTATGTACACCGTTGGAAGGTATGAGGCAGTGGATTTTTTCTCGAAACAAAATCTCTTCAGAGACTTGTGTTAAATATTCAATCTTTTATCTTTTTCTTGCTTCAGTTATTAGACTGCGGTCATACTGGGGCACCGCCTTGACGGGTTTAGTCAAACGATCGACCCCAGATCTTAATTTTTAAGTTTGGTACTTATTCTGTCATTCACCTTTGACGAACCGCTGGTCATGGGAACGTAAACACATCATGTCAAGCGGAGATGGTGGACACACACACAACATATACATACATGCGGACACATGCTCGCGCGCGCACACACACACATACATACATGCGGACACATGCTCGCGCACTCGCACACATGCATGCATACATACTCTCATACACACTCACTCACTCTCACTCTCTCTCTCTCTCTCTCTCACACACTCACACACACATATTCTCTCACACACGCACACACACTCTCACACACTCACACATACATGCGGGGACAGACAGACACACACACACACATATAAACGCAGATACACACACACACGTTTACAATAAACACACACACAGAGTTACAATAAACGCCTTGCATTCTTAAAGCTTGGGGAAGCGAACCACTCTGTGCCTTGTTAAAGGCTAGCTGTGCTCTCTCACACAATCTCTTCCTACACTTAGCGCAGACATGGTTGTGAATTACCTTGGTTGAAAGCAAATTGCAGTCTACTGAGAGTTCGGCGCCAAACTGTTTAAAACTCATTAAGTCCCACTGTCCTATAAATAGGACACTAAATGAGAACATTAAATAATCTATATCACATTGTCCTATTTATAGGACACCGATATTTCCATTTCTACTTGAAGTAAAGAAGTTTTAATAATTTTTTTTTTCCATTTTAACCTATTTTCAATCATCTGTAAACATTTAAAAGTAATATTTAAGTACTCTGGGACTTGATGGGTTAACTAGAGTAAAAGTCCGCGAATTCTAGAATCTTCGAGGAGCCATATTACACCGCAGCCTCACACTGATTGGTCGATTTATAGATCAATCATATGAAACCATAGTGGCATACTCTCATGATCGCCAACTGATTATTTCTCGGTTGGGATTCGAATCTCTATAAGATTTTATCTCAGACCATTCCGCAGATTATGCCTTCTAACTGTGCATTTACACCCAATGTGATACGCAGATAGAGATTTCATATGCAATTGATCATTGATACTGTACCTTGTCATTCGCAATCTCTAACACCACCTTTCAAATATAAGATTGATGTTTATGTCGCCAAATACGTCACTTTTGCAAACAACGTATCAAAGCGTTACTGCGATATTTGACGCATTATAATATCTTCGGCACACATTTGATCAGTTAATAAATGTTATTGATAAAGAAAATGGCTTCACACTGAAAGTGTTTTGGAAATCATTCAATGCTTTAGGTGCCGTAAAAATAAAATAAAATAAAAGATGCAAAAAGGAGTCTGGAACAAATTAGTAAGAAAAATATGAAAGATGTTTTTGGAACAAATTCTGAATTCGACTCTTGAGTTTACAGACAATATCGAAGGATTTGAAGAACTTGTAGAGATTGTTTGAAATGAAACGGAATCTGCACCTTGATGTTTGTAGGAATAAATTAATCTGTTTTAGTCACACGATCAAAAGCTCATAAATAAAGAAAATCTCACTGAAATGGTCGGACATTATGAAAGAAGGTGAAGAAGATCAAATAAAAGTTGTTTATTCCGTCACTCTTAAATGGCTTGACGAAACTAGCCGAAGCCTTTTCACACTTCAAATAATAATTTGTATTTTTGAGTCCCATTATTCAAATTTCCGTAAAGAAGAAAACTTGCAGCAGATTTAAATAAATCTCACGTCTGCTATTGTGATTTACAAAGATTAAGAAAAGCTTGCCATGGAAGCGAGGAACTATTAATAGATTTATAAAGGAAAAAAAAAATCCTTGTCCTTCAAATGAACTAAATACAAGCAGTAAAACAACATCGACTGGCGAATAAACAAAATCAAACAAAACTGGTGCCATTTGATAGCAAGTATTTTTTCTTAATATTAAAACGTGAGGTCGTTAAGGAGGAAATCATTAAACGAGGTATTATTCGTATATCACACACATACGCGCACGCACGCACGCACACACACACACACACACACACAAACACACACACACACACACACGCACACACACACACACACACACACACACACGCACGCACGCACGCAATTATTTAAAAGAATGCTTTCGTATTATTTTTCTTACTCCACCTTGAACATATTCAACATTATACTGGTGATCAAGTAGACTTTTGATCAAAAATGTCGTTCCATTCGTGACAATCCCGTCTTTGAATAATATCCACAACTACATTATCAAGTGTGTTCTTTCTTATTCTTTCTGAGACAGCAGGGTGTGCAAAATGGGATTTGACTGATGTTTCTCGCAATTTTTTTGGCCAATGTTTCTCGCGTATTAGATTGTTCATAATTTTTGTAAATGATTTTAGGATAAAGTTTCAGATAAAATACTTTCTAACACTAGCGCAGCTAGAGTGTGTGCCGCCCGGGGCGACCCTTCCGTTTGCCACCCCCGGACCCTATAAAAAAAAAACACATATTGCCTACAACAGACCCAAAAGTGCCGCCCGGGGCGGACCGCCCCTACCACCCCACTAGTGCTTTCCAGTATTGATTCCGGATCTTAAACATTCCGAGATTAACTTTGTGTTTTATCTTTTGAAGCTGATAAAATACCAGCCAAGTTTCGAGATCGATGTAATTGATGAAACCCCTCCCCTCAAAATTACTGGTCATGTACTTAAATCTGATATATTAAATCGTATTTATAAATTATTTATTTAATATTTAAGATGTAAAATAAATCGTTGGTTACATCTGAATTGTTGCTTATTCGCTTTTTTGGATATTTTTTAGAACGGGGGCCACATTTTTCATTAACGAAACACTTTGAAACTTGGAACACTGGTAGAATGTGTCATATAAAACATCTTTTTCTCTTAGTCTTCTTAAAAAAAAAGAAATCCATAAATTATTCCATGTTAAAGTTGTCGTATTTCTGTAATTTCAACCAATCACTGACGTCCATTCAGCCGATATACATTAAGTGCCGACTACATAAACAAACGATTCTGAAACAATTAACCCTAACCCTAACCCTAACTCTAACCCGAACCCTAACCCTAGGGTTAGGGTTAGGGTTAAAGCAAATTTAAAATGAAAAAAGCAAATAAAACGAAGGTATGGAGATTAAATACACTT
>NC_068990.1:16638964-16639995 GCF_001194135.2 Octopus bimaculoides
GATCCGCTTTTTTTTAATCTTTTATATTTTACTTGTTTCAGTTACTGTCACACACATACGCGCGCACACGCACACACACACGCACACACACACACACACATACACACACACATACACACACGTACGCACGCACACAAAGTGGGGCACCGCCTTGAAGATTTAGGCAAATGAATCGACCCCCAATACATTTTTTTTAGTAAAGTCCGGATCCTTATTCTATCGATTTCTGTTGCCGAACCGCTAAGTTATGGGAATGTAAACACATCAACACCGATTGCCAGGCAGTGGTGGGGAACAAACATAGACACAAACACATACACACACATGCATACGGTGAGCTTCTTTCAGTTTCCGTCTACCAAATTCTCTCACAAGGCTTTGGTCAGCCCAAAGCTACATTAGAAGACACTTGCCCAATGTGCCATGCAGTGGATTGAACCTATAACCATGTGGTTGAGAAGCACATTTCTTACATGCCTGCGCCTATATTTAATACGTTTAAAAAGTCACGCCAAATCTCATCAAGCGAGAATGTAACTGTCGTTTGTCAGATTATTTCTATGTGAATTAGCTGTTCACTAATGATTGAACATTTCGTTAATTAGACGAGGTATTCCTGTACATGAGCGACTTATATGGAGAAGTGGGGGTATGTTAATGAATGAAGACAGGATTATTGAAGGAAATGTGAATTATCATATTGAGTCTACAAAAATGTTCCGACGACTTAAAAAAAAAAAGGTTTAAGACCTACCCATTACATAAGAAAAAAAAAATGAAATTGTGCGGCATTTGAGCCTTTTTCGATTGCATTATAACTCTAAGAGAAGTAGGCTATCTTTGTTAACCATCCAAGCCTTAAAGTGTGACTGTCTTAAGGACAAAGAGGAGACGCTCCTAAGTGGTTGTTTGACTTGCTAGAAATAATTTCTAAATCTCCCTCAGAATCATGCCCTGTCGTTTTAAATTGGGGCAGGACACATTCGATGATGTAAACCTCTGTAGCTCATAAAAAAGACAAGATGGTCACG
>NC_068990.1:16640758-16644129 GCF_001194135.2 Octopus bimaculoides
GAGAGTGAGAGAGGGAGAGAGAGAGGGAGAGAGAGAGAGATAGAGAGAAAGAGAAGAGGGGTGGAGTGGGAAAGGAAACCTGTTAAGATAAACTCCGTTTTAATTTCTCCTTTTGTTGAAGGTTTGTAATAGGAACGGTGGAAACAGTCAAGAATTAAGCAGACCTATGTCCAAAGGCGTCCCAGCCATGACCATCAAACCATTTTTTAATTCAATCTCAGTAAATCCCGGATTACATCATCCAATGATGATATCACGAAGGTCGGTACTGTTGGTTTACTCGCTGCATGTAAAGATGATGCACAACACCTCGTGAAAAATTAACTGAAGTTTATTTTTCCTGTTGGTCTTTGAATAATGAATACAAACAATTTATACAGATGGGAATAGATAAACTCTGCATTTATGACAAAATAGTCGGTTAATATAGCTCCGTGATTACGCTGTCACGATTGGAGAAATATGATGCTAAGTTCATGACGGCCAATCTATGGCTTCTATGTGTTCGACTGAATATGAAGTTGTCAAAACAACTGTTAACATGCCGAATCTGTTCCTACTGGTGAATGAGTCAGCCGGTCTCAACGCTCTGCGCAAATATGTCTGGCAAGAGTGGAGGAGCGTTTTGCTCAGCCGCCTTCGACATTCTGCAAAAGATGTTAGCGCTAAAAGTGACTTTATACAAGGTACCAAGAGAAAGCTCTAGACGGTCCAATCACGTGATGGCTCTATACTGATTGTTCAGTTAATCGGCCGATCATGTGAAATGATTATGGCTAAACCGTGACGCTTACTCGGAAATTCAGCTATTCCATTTTGAATCAGTTACAATGGTAGAGTGTGATTTAACCTTTTTGGTACCAACCTACCTGAAACCGACCCTGGTCCTGTAATACAAGCTTTCTATGTTAAAGTGATCTAATTTAAAACCTTTCATCAAAATTTCATTTTAATTCATGTTCCAAACACCAGCTTAATAATGACAAAGTTATTTTACTAAATTCTTCATTATTTTCAAAATTAAGTGGAGCCAAGCCAGTGAATGAATTTGAATAGAAATATGGTAACAAAAGAATTGAGAACTGATTTGGTACTCTAAGGTATCTAGTTGGTAATCTCATTGTTCTGATTTCAAATCTGGCCACGGACAATCTCACCTGTTAGTTATCCTCCGCCACGTTCACTACCGTTCTTATAGAAATAATAAAGCCTCTGCCAAGTGGATTCAGAAAACTGGTTTCGATACTAGTTTTTTCTTATTTCATGTATTTCCTTGGACAATGTTTATAAGAAAAACATTAATGCCACAACGTCGTATTCCACACTCAACTCTATACCTCTGAGGCTTAGTGCCTACTTAGGAAATCAATATGTGGCAATCGAGTTAATCCCTAAAAAGTTGGATTTTGTGGTAATGTAAAGAAATCAATGACTAACAGAAAGGGAGGGAGAGAGAGAAAGAGAGAGAGCGGGGAAATCAGGGAGGGGATGAGAAAGAAAAGGGGACAGTGTTAGAGGAAGGGAGAGAAGCAGGGAGAGAATGAGAGGAAGAGAGAACAGCAACAAAGGAAGGAGAGAAACACAGAGAAAAAAGAGACAAGGAGAGAGAAAGACGGAGACAAAATGAGAGTGATGGAGAAGGCAGCGGCAGAGGGAAGGGGAGATACAGGGAGAAAGAAAGACAGAGAGACAGCATGAAAGATGGAGAGGACAGCGACGGAGAGAGGGGGAGAGACAAGGAGAAAGAAAGAGACAGGGAGAGAGAAAGACAAAGAGACAGCATAAAAGATAGAGAGGGTGGTGACGGAGGGAGGGGGAAAGACAGAGTGAGAAAATGCGAGGGAGGAGAGCACACTGAAAGTGGAAGAGAGAAAAACAGGGATAAAGAAAAAAAGAAAGAGAGACAGACAGTCAGAAAGAGCTATATTAATTATTAATTCACTAGAGAATTTTGTTGCGTAAATAAATTATTGCAATATGTCGCAGACTTTACAGTTGGGAAATATGCATTCTTAAACAGTCAGTTGTGATGTTTGTGTAACATTTTCTTGATTTAATTAAATTGGGTTTCAACCAGTGACTAACATTCCACAGCTTCTTTGTGGTTGTCATTGACTCGCTTCACTTTGTGTCGCCATTACATCTGCTGGTATTTGCTGCACGACGATGTTGATATTAGGACAACTTTTGGGAGATCTTAAATTTCGGTTTGAGAACTCAGAGACAGAAAGAGAGAGATTTTTATGTATTTATTTATTTACTTATTTATCTATCTATTTAGTTAGTCAGTCAGTCAGATAGACAGACAGATTGATAGATAGATTGATTGACAGATAATAGACACAGACAGACAGATAGATAGATAGATTGATTGACAAATAATAGACAGACAGACAGATAGATAGATTGATTGATTGACAAATAATAGACACAGACAGACAGATAGATAGATTGATTGACAAATAATAGACAGACAGACAGATAGATAGATTGATTGATTGACAAATAATAGACACAGACAGACAGATAGATAGATTGATTGACAAATAATAGACACAGACAGACAGATAGATAGATTGATTGACAAATAATAGACACAGGCAGACAGACAGACAGACAGACAGATAGATAGATAGATAGATAGATAGATAGATAGATAGAGAGACAGATCGATCGATGCATACATACATGTATGCATACATATATACATAATAATGTACATACATACATGCATGCTCACTTACATACATATATGCATATATAAATATATACGTACATGTATAATATGTGCAAGCATACATACATCCACACAGACATTCATGAATACATACCTCCATACATACATCGACACATACATGTGTACATTCATGCACACGTATATGCATACCTACATACAGGCATACATACACATATACATGTATGCACACATCCATCTCTACATACATACATACACCTATATAAATACATATACAAATACATATGTAACGGGACCAATTTTTGTTATGGCATATTAAAGATGATCAGCCTTTTATAGGCTCAGGACGTTAATCAGTAATGATTGGTTGTCTTACCCATCATGTGAGTTTGGAACATTGGTTGAGGCCTGTGTTTTGATTAGTCGAGTATTTCGCGGGATATAGATCGAGGATCCAATCACGTTGCGCGTCATTCTCAAACGACTGATCTGAATTTGCACTGGAGCCTAGCCTCTGTCTATATAAAGGTCTAACAAATCATCTAAGAACAGGGGTGAGTGATTTTCAGGAAGGCGAGTCTTGTTATTTTCCTGCCGTTATTCTCCAGAACAGAATTAATATAACGGATCACATGTAACCAACGACGGCCAGAACTGAATTATCCAAAAGATGGAT
>NC_068990.1:16644185-16649047 GCF_001194135.2 Octopus bimaculoides
CTCCAGAACAGAATTAATATAACGGATCACATGTAACCAACGACGGCCAGAACTGAATTATCCAAAAGATGGATGAACAAAACAACCACCAGAATTTATGATGTGTTTATTTTGTCCAAGGTATTATTTAACAGAGAAATAATGTCTTGCTGTTATTTTTTAAGTTTGTTTCCTGTATTATTTCCACAAGTGAACACGCAACATATGTTATATATTGGTATGCAAGATTCCATAGTAAAACCATGGAGACTTTATACAGCCTCGTTAAGCATACAAACCTACATATATACGTTAAACGTACAAACCTACATACGTACGTACATAAATTGCATTACATTTTATTCGAGTAGTTTCTCAAACAAATTATAATTTTCGTATCTCCTGCGCCACAGAGATATGAGTCAGCCATACAACGGTGTCGCATAATTTTCTTTTGGGGATAACATTCTTCTCTTGTAAGTGAGGAACCACATCCTACTCTGTTTTAAGTGTCTCCATCAAATATGCAAAGTTACACGAGCTGGCTGCCATAAAAATTTAAAAAACAGCAGAAAAAACACAACGTACAACATAAAATTTCCAAACATGGGCACAAGCAGTAGAACACAGCGTCAACGCATGTAGTTTTGCGTAGAATATATTTGTCAACACATGTGCTTTCTTGCAGACAAAAGTGTTCTCATGTTTGGAAACAAGCATGGATGTGTCTGTGACTTATAATTGGTTAAAATTACCCCGAATTTTCAAACTTTAAACGCTAATAACTCTTTATTTATTGATTTATGGTGCAAATGAATTCATTTGGCTGGCAAAAAGTAGTAGTACCTGTAATTCAAAGGGCCAGCCTTTTCACCTTCGATGTTACGCTGAATGTCCTTGAGAACTACGTTAAGAGTATGCGTGTTTGTGGAGTGCTTAGTCACTTGCACATTACTTTCACGAACAGGCTGAACTGTTGATCGGATCAACTGGAACCCTCGTCGTCGTAACCGATGGAGATCCAGTTTTTTTACTGTATAGATCCCAGTGTGCTGCAGTGCCCGAAGAAGGGGCTATAAATCTATTAAGATGGCCCTGGATGGTAGTCATGTGAGTAGAACCCTAGAGGTAATGAAATTTCGGCTTTGCGCACAGATATACTGAGTAAGGTGGGTGTAGAAAGGAACAGAATTAACTTTTTCTGGAAATCGTTATGAAACAAGAATCGCTTTTATTCAATGTAATTAAAATGGGATCCTTTCTGTTTGGCTGTCACTTTTCAATTTCTGTTCCAATCGATTTTATATTCGGTGTAATGATGTAGTTTAGTATGTTAATCATTACCATGAAAAGGCTGGCCCTTTGAATTACAGGTACTACTACTTTTTGCCAGCTGAATGGACTGGCACAACGTGAAATAAAATGTATTGCTCAAGGACACAACGCGCTGATGGGTATCGAACCCACGACCATACGACGTGAGCCGAATACTTTAAACCACGCGCCTTCTCTAGGATCTATGTTGTATTTGTTTACTAAATGAAATCAAGTCACAATAAACATGGTTTGATACTGTATTCATGATTTAAGACAGCATTGCTATTGCCTTCTACTACCATAAAAAATACAGGATGGTCACAACAGCAACATCCTGGGTAACTGCAAATGATAAAACCGTAACAAAAAAATGCATAATAGAATTAGCTAGGCTGGAGTATTAAAGTGATATTATGTGACAATTTATATTACGTCATTCTTAAACATATATTTATTTAACGTTCCGTAAGAATTAAGTATCATTAAAAATACAATTAAACCGTTAAGATTCGAGTAAAATCTGTCAATAATATTGATGCGTTGACACTGGTCACCAACCAATGTCGTCAGCTTCCGAGATGAGTCACGTGTTAACTGACTTGTCTCTAATGGAGCGAGAACACGGTTTATGATGCGTTATCATGAGTTAACAAACTTTTTGTACGAAATGAGATCATATTAAATGTTATCATATTGAATGTTATATAAAATATTATAATTACATTCAGTTTTACTGTATTAATATGATGTATAAGATTTTGTATTAGATATATTAAATATTATATTATCGTATTAGTAAAATAAGACATCACAGAATATTATATATATATATATATATATATATAACATTTAATATATATATATATATATATATATATATATATATATATATATATATATATATATATATATATTAAATGTTATTACAATTAGTTTTATCATAAAAGATTCACCGTATTTTATAGGTATAAGATTTATCATATTGAATATCATATTAAATATTTTCTCAATTTATCTTATTATGTGCAATTTATATTATCCGTAATAAGTCTATGACTTTTCATATTAAATATTACTAGCTTGTGCGCAACGGAGCGAGCGTACTATATGATGTGCAGAAAGTAACATTTATTGTACTAAATTAATAAAATCGTCATATGCACGATGAGTAACAAGAATCAAAGCGTACTGAATTAGATGATATTATCAGCACATATCAATTTTATCACACGGATTTAAAAATAATAACGTGTAAGACTAACCTTGTCTTCTCTCTCTCTCTCTATTCACATTATTTTTGCGCGAATACATTTTCTAATTTACTTCTTTCCCCTAAAATATTTAAAACCTGTTTATCCCGATTTTCTGACTGCTTTGGGCAAGTTTATTGTTTCGTTTTAAAACTCTTATTAGTTAAACTTATCTTTTTTTGCGGATGCTTTTCTCCCTGTCGTCTGCCGCTTCCATTTGCAGATCGTCGCCTCATATCTAATTAGCATACAAACCACAAACTATTTTTTCTTTCTTTTCCTCCTCTTTTCTTTTAATCAATTTATTTTCTCATACATTTGTTGTTTTCAATCGTTTTTTACCCTTATTTTTCAGAGTTGAGCCATATATTGTTAACTTTTTGTTTCACAAAAGAAAAATTATACTTACATTATTCATTGAATTACTTTATTCTTTATATAATAGAATTAATGTTAAATATACCAAACATGATCTTGTAAAGAAGGAAACAGTGTAATTTTAAAATCTTAATTTTTACTTGTTTCAGTCAATGGACTGTGGCCATGCCGGGGCACCGCTTTGAGGGGTTAGTCGAACAAATCGGCCACATATTTATTTTTTAAAAACCTGGTACTTGTTTTATTGGTCACTTTTTGCCGAACCGCTAGTTTACGATTACGTAAACAAATCAACACTGGTTGTCAAGTGGTGGTGTGGGACAAACACACTTACATACATACATACACGACGAGCTTCCTTCAGTTTCCGTTTACTAAATCCACTTACAAGGTCGGCCCGGAGCTATAGTAGAAGACACTTGCCCAAATCCCACGCAGAAGAACTGAACCCAAAACCGTGTGGTTGGGAAGCAAACTTTGGATCTATTTTAAAACGGGGACGCAAGTATTTTCTTAACGAAACACTTTGAAACTTGGGACACTGGTAGAATGTGTCATATAAAACATCTTTTACTCTTAGTCTTCTTAACAAAAAAAAAAGGAATTCGCAAGTTATTCCATGTTAAAGTTGTCGTATTTCTGTAATTTCAACCAATCACTGACGTCTATTCAGCTCAAAAGAGTTACTGCTGGGCGGTCATAAAAATGTTATTCCCTGTGACATATTTCATCCGGTTTAATCGTAATTTATACGCATATATTGTTTATATAATAAATTACGCTGTGCGTATCTATGTGTGTAACAATTTTAGAGTTCGGATTCTCGAGTTAGGGTTAGTTTTAGGGTTAGGGTTAGGGTTACAGTTAACAGTCTAGTTAGGGTTAGTGTTAGGGTTAGGGGATTAATACGATATACACCGTTACAGCGCTAACTGTTTTCAACTGAATAGACGTCAGTGATTAGTAGAAATTATCGAAATAAGACAATTTTTTACATGAAATAAATTCGAATACAAAAATATTTTTCTGTTCTATAACACAAAATAGATAAGTATACGAAGTTTGAAAGTCTTTCGGTACCAAAAACACTACATAAAACATAAATGAAAACTGGTGCCCCCGTTTTAAAATAGACCCCAAACTTTTTACCACAGCCATATCTGCGGCTAGTCAAACTTGTTTATTTATTTTCGCGGTTGCCTTCCTCCCTGTCGTCTGCCTTTTCAATTTAGATCAGTGGTTCTCAACCAGCATCCATATGATCCTTGGGCTCCATATAAGATTTTGTTGTTAAAATTTATCTGCAATAAATTGGTTATACTTCTAAAATATACATATTTTAACAATTTTTTTAATACAATTCCTAATCGAATGGCTAGGTGGGTCCATCTGAATAAAATAGAAATCAAAGGGATCCAGACGTAAAAAAATAGTTGAGAAACGCTAATTTAGATTATTTCGGTTAAGGAAACACACAATTGGTCTTCGCCCTAACGCAGAGCAGTCTACTAACATGTAAATATATATATCTTTACTACTAGCATGTAAAGAGGGAAACAGATTGCGTAGGTGAAGGGGAATTTTGTTAGCATTTGCATTGCTTTATTCAAATCCTATTTTAATGACTGAAAAAAAAAATTCTGCAACAGATTGTTTTATATTAAATTTATGGTGAAGATGTCAGCTTTTTATAACCGATGAACTAAGAAGAATTCCCGTGAGATGTAGGCGACAACATTAAATATGCTATGAAAGTTCTTGCTCAAAGTGATTGTTAGATCAACAGTAGTGAAGTAATATCTTTTAAATCTCGCTTTCTCTCTCCTTGCTTCATTTGTGCCGCAGGCATCTTAACTACGCTTTGATTAAATCACAAGAAAGAAATTTTTCTTAGTGAAGGATCATCATCACCACCCCCACCACCACCACCACCACCAT
>NC_068990.1:16653956-16656331 GCF_001194135.2 Octopus bimaculoides
TTTCAACCCACTCGAAAAGAAAAACTCTACATTTGTATTTTGTCCCCTCTGTGTTGAGCCCTGTGTGGCTAATAAAGAAACATATCTTATCTACCTATCGAGATAGATAGATAAATACACAGATAGATAGATAGATAGATAGATAGATAGATAGATAGATAGATAGATAGATGTGTATATGCATATCAACATTAACCACAAAATAAGACACATATACGCACACACACACATTTACGTATGTATGTACGTATGTATGTATGTATGTATGTATGAATGTATGTATGCATGTATGCATGTATGTATGTCCAACATTTCCCCATATTCAGCAATCTCATTGACGTTATTTTACCTTCTTAATCTCCCAATCCATCCATCCTTACAAAACCAGTCCACTGTCAGAGTCATTAGATAAACATGACTCAGTTTCGATTTCCATTTGTAATCCGAGACTTCCCTTCACTTATGACGGACACATCTCGACTTGCATGGCAATGAGCATGCCGCCAGACGACATGCTAGAAATAACAACTAGATCTTCTTGAAAATCTCTCTCTACTTTCTTTAAAAAGGAATAGCAGGTTATGTGATATTATGTAATGTGTTCCCAGATGGGTGTTAAGTCTAAAAAAATAATAATGAAAATAAAGTAAAAATAATTGGCTTTGACTGGAGTACTTTTATACTTCTGTTTATGGTCTGCTTGAGCATGTCTTACCAGGGGCTAAACAACAGCAAAGCAAGGTCTCATTTGAGCGCTACGTGTTCCATCGGCTGTTAAGAGAGTGGTGGTGGCGGTTGTGGGAGTGATAGTCATGGTGGTGGTGGTGGTAGTGGTGTCATTTGAACACTACGTATTCCATCGGCTGTTAAGAGAATGGTGGTGGTGGTGGTGGTGGCGGCGGCGGTGGAGGTGGTGATGATTGTGGCGGTGGTAGTAGTACTATAGATAAAATACCTGAGTAGTTAACAGGAGAGATACGGTCATTTAATGTATTTTTCACGTAGATGGCAGAATGATTAAGAAGTTCGCTTTGCAACCACGAAGACCCGTGTTCAATCCCGCTGGGTGGCATCTTCAGCAAATGCTATTTTCTTTAACCTCGGGTTTACCCATACATTCTGAGTTAAATTGGGTAAATGGAAACTATATGGAATCTTGGCGGGTGAATTGTACTTGCAATTTTAGATAGAATTGTGGTCTCACGTGGTGAAACCATCTAATAACGACTCTGTTCAGAAGGCTGGAATAAGATATATAATGTGCCAGTTGGAAAAGAGAGAGACACAACGGAGTAGAATGTTTGAGAGAAGATTTATTAATATGTTAACATGTGTGGCTGTGCGTACGTCATGTATACAGAATAACAGCCAGCCATCATGAGAACAAAGTGTATGTGTGCATAGGTATGGTTGCATGCATGTGCGCCAAGTACATATAAGAATAGCAATGAAAGAGACAGCGAAAGGCCCCTGGGCAACGGCCTAGTGTGCCCCTGCCTCAAGACGGCACTGCATATGACGGATAACCTTGGAAGTATACTGTTATCACCACAAGTAATAATCAAGAAATATGGCATCAAAATATCACGCAAACACGTAGCAATTATAGTTTAACTTTTATAGATTATTTTAGTGGCGAAATGGATTCCACTTTTCTAATGAAACATTTTTTATTACCTTAAAATTAAATGAAACAAATCTCTCGTTTGTACATTTCGAATAAATATATTATTTTTCTAAATTTGATCAACCTAATCGATATCTACTTCATCAAAAACCCATCTCTGCAAAATTTCATTAAAAAATGTATATTTTTTCAGAAAGTTATAAGAACACTCCTCCTTCACCTCAAATATTAAGTCTCTCTATATTTTTCGTTTTCTCTCTCTCTCTCTCTCTCTCTCTCTCTCTCACTCTCTTTCTTTCTCAGTATCTCTCTTTTACTCTCTTTCTCCCATGTAAAACGTGACAGAAGACACCAACCAGTCAACCAATATTTATATCGGCTGTTATAATACAAATACAATGACAACAACAATACCGTAAACAAAATCCCACTTTTTAAACAAGCATTTCCCCTCCGTAAATTCAGGAAGAAAAAACACAAACAAAACACATATACACGTTATTAAACTCATATTCCGTAACGCAAATCAAATTCGCAAAGCGTGTATGTGTGTATGTGGTTTGTATGAGTTAGTGTTGCATTGTAGATATCTAATATGTTCACTACACACAACTATAACGCACACAACTAGAAACAAACAGGTAGATAGATAGATAGATAGATAGATAGATAGATAGATAGATAGATAGATAGATAGATGGACAGACAGACAGGCCTATATATATATATATATATATATATATATATA
>NC_068990.1:16656438-16658279 GCF_001194135.2 Octopus bimaculoides
CGGTATATGGTGAAGCAAATATTTGCTGATCCCTTAATTATATTTATAAATATATATGAGCTTTTAAATAAGTTCTCCACCAATAATGGTGCTTTCATACCGATGGGCTTGGTAAAAATTGTTAATTGTTAATTGATTTATTAATTAATAAATTGATAATCCTTTACCCTTTTAATTTATATATATATAGAGAGAGAGATAGATAGATAGATAGATAGATAGATAGATAGATAGACAGATAGACAGACAGACAGACAGACAGATAGATAGATAGATAGATAGATAGATAGACAGACACATATATACGTCTTTGAGGTACATCCCAGGAGTTTTGAGACTTTTTTTTAGGAGAGACAGCTCGAACTGTCTTAGATTGTCGCAATTTTAGTACATCATTACTATACATCTAATAAGCTGACCTGCCAACTTTTTGTTCCAAATTGAAGGAGACGACTTTAACATCACTTTGAACACATCCTATTAAACACCACTTGTCACAGCTGACTAGTTTGCAGGTTGTCGTCGAAATGGGAAGACAATTTGGGAGCTTACTATGCAATACGGAAACTTATGAAATGCTCCAGGCTACTTGTGGATTGACTTGTATGAGCCGAGCATCTGTTTCTCGCTAGCACAAGCGGTCCAAGCACGGGGGAGGAGAAGAAAGAGCCGATAAGATGTGTGGGAGGGAGAGGAACTTCAAAGCATCAGAGCTGATTGAAAAAATTAGCAATTTTTCTAGATGAAGATCGTCGTGTGTCTATAACGAAAATAAGCGTACAGTTTGGAGTTGGCGTGGAAACTGTGCATTGAATTATTCGCGAAGATCTGAAAATGTGCAAAATTTGAGCAAAGTTTGTTCCTAAGGTGCACAGAAACAGACAAAAGGAAAGACGCGTCGGTGACAGCAACGAGATGATTGAGCTCATTACTTTACCTGAATCTCTGGCGACCTGTGATGAAAGCTGGATTTATTGTTATGATCCAGTGACCAAGTGACAGAGTGCCCAATAGAAGCATCCGGACTTCCCCGAACCCAAGAGGGGCAGGCGAAGCAAGTTTACCAGGAAGTTTATGATGTTTCCTTTTCTAACATCAAGGGCATCATCTATATCTACTGGGTTCCCTCTGGCCAGTCGGTCAACAGAGAGTATTTTCTGAAGGTCCTGAGGGCGTTCAGGAAGAGATTTCGTTGCAAAAGGTTAGAGCTGTACCACTCGGGTCGGTGGCACCTTCATCAGAGCAATGCACTAATTCACAAAATCCGCCCTACAGAGATGGGTATCAAAACTATCCTTCACCCTCCTTGCACTTAAGACCTTGCTCCCTGTGATTTCTGGTTGTTTCCCTGAGCTGAAAAATATCTCAGGACCAGTCGTTTTGAAAACACTGAGATGAAGGAGGCTGTGACAAGAGTCATGGAACTTTCCCTTTGGAGGGCTTGCATGGGGCCTTCACAAAGTGACTGGAGCGCCACAACAAGTGCATTGAAGTCAGAGGATCCTATTGTGAAAGAGATTAGAGTTTTGTGCTTCTTTGAAATTAATAAATGACTCATCTAAAAAAAATAAATAATTGCCAAAATTCTGGAATGCACCTCGTATACATGTATATATAAATATAGACAAACAGACAAATTTGATACATGGATAAACAGAGGGAGGGACGGTGAGAAGTAGAGTTGTTTATCATATAGTTATTGAATATGAAAATATTTATTAATTACCTAGATATCTACTGATGCGTTTGGTTGATTTTCTCATTTACGGAGACTCTAGAGTTTCTTGTCTGTCTAATGAGGTTTCTTTTCTCTCTCTCTCTCTCTCTCTCTCTCTCTCTCT
>NC_068990.1:16658479-16660693 GCF_001194135.2 Octopus bimaculoides
CTACATTATCTAATGTGTCATTTCTGCCGTTTGTAAAGTCATTTTTCATTTTTTGAAGATGGGTGGTATTTCAGGGTTGACATAATCAACTAGAAGCCCTGAAAGTGAACCCTCATCATAGCTGCACGAAAGGGTCGTCAAGTATGAAATTAGTAGATAAGAAAAAAAGTTTGCTAATTTTTATAAATACAAAGAATAGTTTTATTCATCAAAGTATGCACCCATATTGTCAATACACTGTTGCCATTTCAGCGGTAGCTTGTCCAGCCCGGAACTATAAAAGCCAAGCAATCTTGAGTCAATAAAATCTTGGAAGGCCTGTTTTACAGCATCGTCGGAATTAAGTATTTTTCCTATCAAAAAGTTATCCAAATTCTGGAAGAAGTGGTAGTCATTGGGGGCAAGATCAGGTGAGTATGGTGGATGATGGAGAACTTCCAACTTCAACTCTTGTAGTTTCGTCAATGTCACTTTTGCGATGTGTGGTCTGGCATTGTCTTGTAATAAAATAGGAGTGGATCTGTTGACTAATCTAGGCTGTTTTTTGTAAGTTTCTGCATCATTTGGTCCAGTTGGCTGCAGTATACTTCGACCGTGATTGATGAGCCAGGTTTAATGAAATCATAATGGATCACACCTGTGTCAGGCAACCAAACACACACCATTAGCTTCTTTTGATGAATTTTGCTTTTTGGACAGTGTTTTGGTGGCTCGGCTTTGTCCAACCATTATGCTGAACGTTTACGGTTGTTGTATTGGATCCATTTCTCATCATATGTTACAAATCGATTCAAAAATGATTCATTTTTGTGACGAAAAATTAAAAGTGTGTGTGCGGGATGAGTCCGTGTGGAAGATATTATGTGGGGTGGGGCCGAGGTCGACTTTGCCTTTCATCTTTTCGGAGTCGATAAATTAAGTACCAGTTGCGTACTGGGTCGATCTAATCGACTGGCCTCCTCCCAAAATTGTCGGGCCTTGTGTCTAGTGTAGAAAAGATTATATGGGGTGGGATAGGAAATCAAGAGAGTGGATACATATAATGATAGGAGGGGGAGGAAAACGAATAGAAGAAAGTAAAAGAGAAGTACTTCTCTTTCACCTTCTATTCGTTTGTACATGTGTGTGTGTATGTGTCATACTAAATGCATGCGTACTGTTAGAAGGCATGATGTTGTGGAATTATCTGAGATAAAATCTCTCCATAGACATGGAGTATTAAAAACACATTACCAACCTACCTACCTACCTACCTACCTACCCACCTACCTACCTACCTACCTACCTACCTACCTACCTACCTAACTACGTACGTACGTACCTACCTACCTACCTAACTACGTACCTACCTAACTACGTACTTACCTAACTACGTACCTACCTACCTACCTACCAACCAACCAACCAACCAACCTACATACATACATACATACATTATTATACGTATCCAATCTCTTTCGTTTTCCTGCCTCCCCTCCCTTTTCTCCCTCTTATCATCATACATATCCATCTTCTTGATTTCCTCCCCACCCCACATAATATTTTCCCCACGGACTCATCCCGCATACACACTTTTAATTTTTTCTTTTTTTATTTCCTCCCGTACTTTCCTAACAACAAGGTCTGATTGACACACAAGGTAATAGCATACCTATGATGCAAATCTGAAGAAGTGCCTCTCCAATGCCTAAAACCGCATACATTACGTAAGTTTTTTTTTTTTTTTTTTAGAGTTTTCACGTAAACTCGCGTTGCAAATGGAAATGGCACGGAAACATTTGTAACTTATAATTTAAAGATGTGCTAAAGAATTTTCTTTGCCTTCTTCTTTTCATTGGATATATATATATGACTCGTTGTACTCAAGTGAAACAACATTAGTTTAAAATCCCCATCTATGCATCATATTAAATGTACACATACCGTTAGAAGGCACGATACTGTGGACTTGTCAGAGATAAAATCTCTTCATAAACACGTTGTGTTAAAAACTCAACGAACATCGCCATTGCTGCAGTGACTCACGAGAACAACGGACGCGTTTCACCGTTGTTGAGGCTTGTCAATACCGTGCACTCAATAGTCACCTGCATAAAACGCGATTCATGTCTCGATTTATAGGAAACTGTGAATAATACATTGACTGTCGCCTTCGTGAGTCACCACAACGACATTTGTCACGCTCTGATATATATATATATATATATATATATA
>NC_068990.1:16661042-16661913 GCF_001194135.2 Octopus bimaculoides
GTGTGTTTTTAATACTACAAGTCTATGGAGAGATTTTATCTCAGATAATTCCACAGCATCATGCCTGCTAACAGTACACATACATTTAGGATGACACATACACACACATGCATACACATATACATATATATGTATCACGGTATCGATCAGACTATCGGATGTTGTTATACATTGCTGGTCACAATGCGCTTCCTCACATTGTTTTAGCTTTCTAATGTCCGCCCCCCCCCCCAGCTGACTGGGCGAGAAAGCCAACATTTCCCCTGATCGGAAGGTTAGTCCATCACTGGGTGACCCATTTACAGCTGAATAGACTGGAGCAATGTGAAATAAAAGTGTTTTGCTAAAGAACACAACGCGCTACCCATCTGAGAACCGAACCTGCGATCTAGCGATCGTGGGTGCAACACCCTAACCACTGGGCAACGCTTATATATATGCATACACATTGCATACATCCACGCACACATGCATGCGCGCACCCACACGCATGCACCTTAGGAGGATGGAGGATGGCGGGTTACCTTAGCAGTTGTTTAACGTGGAGTTGCAACATGGTTAACGACATAAACTCAGGAACCTGAGTGTGGGTGTTAAAGACTAGGAGCTGAGTACGGAAACTCGATCGATTTGGCAAGAAGTAATCTACGATGGTTGTAAAGCATTGGAAACATAAAAAAATCCGTCTTGAAACGAACATTTGGAAAACAAGACTTAACTTCAATCCCAGACATTTTTCTGTCTGAAAAATGTTTGTAACATCAGCAACTGGGTCTTTTCGTACAAAGCCGGATCTGATACGAGATCTCATGACGGCACAATTGAAGATGTGTGTGTGTGTGTGTGTGTGTGTGTGTGTGTGTGTGTGTGT
>NC_068990.1:16663469-16664809 GCF_001194135.2 Octopus bimaculoides
TCAACAGTTGCTCGACCTACTTGGAATAATAGCTGAATTCCTTCAAATTGCTCCATCCTATTTCTTTTTTTTTAAAAATAATAAATGTTAAAGTTACGGAAATTAGCGCTAACACAGACGGTTGTGGGGAGGAAACGATTAAAAAATCCGTCAGATATAATAATGATTACAAATTTTGGCACAAGGTTAGTAATTTCGGGAGAGGGAATAAGTGATCGACTGGTACTTATTTTATCGATACCGAAAGGATGAAAGACAAAGTCGACTCCGGCCGTATTTGAACTCAGAACGAAAAGTGGGAAGAAATACCGTTAAACATTTTCCCCGGCGTAGTGAGGATTCTGGCAACTTGTCGCCTTAGTCTCAAAGAGATGATGATGGTGATGATGATGATGATGATGATGATGATGATGATGATGATGATGATGATAAGAGGTCGAAAAAAGGTGTTAAAAATTTATTTTTTTTATCAATATAATCGTACTCTACACCCTCGAAAACATGTCTCAGGCAAGTTTTATGTAATTTTATGAAAAAAAATATATGAATTTTTACGTAAGCTATGAGGAAGCAAATTAGAGGGCGGAGCACCAATCAGTAGTCGTGTCTAATCGATTAATTCTTTCACACGCCCGAATCGGTATAGAAACTTACTCATTCACTATTGTTAGTGTGTGTGTGTGTGTGTGTGTGTGTATGTGTGTGTGTGTGTGTGTATTTGTGTGTTTATCTCTAAAGGTCTCTAATGAGAGACATTCTTATGCCTGTTTGCATTTATACGTATCTACGTGTCACTTTTGGCTGCATTCGATCACGTGTTTATGTATGTATGTATGTATGTATGCATGCACGTATGTATGTATGTATGTATGTATGTAAGTATGTATGTATGTATGTACGTATGCATGTATGTATACCTATCTCAGTCGCTCTCTGTCTCTTTCTGTCTGACTGAGTGTTTGTTTGTCAGTCTCTCTCCCCCCTCTCTCTGTCTATCGCTATTAGTCAATCGCTGTCTATCTCTGTGTCTATTTCTTTCCTTTCCTCTCCATACATACTCTTTTTTTTACTCTTTTACTTGTTTCAGTCTTTTGACTGTGGCCATGCTGGAGCACCGCCTTTAGTCGAGCAAATCGACCCCAGGTCTTATTCTTTGGAAGCCTAGCACTTATTCTATCAGTCTCTTTTGCCGAACCGCTAAGTTACGGGGACATAAACACACCAGCATCGGTTGTCAAGCGATGTTGGGGGGGACAAACAGACATACAAACACTTACACATACATATATATATATATACATATATACGACAGGCTTCTTTCAGTTTCCGTCTACCAAATC
>NC_068990.1:16665892-16667506 GCF_001194135.2 Octopus bimaculoides
TATATATATATATATATATTTATATATATATACAAACACACACACACATACATACACACGCAAGAGAAGGAACGGAAAGGGAGAGAGGGGAGATTGATATTATAGGTGAAGATAAGGGAAGCAGGATAGAAATGATATCGCGAAAAGCTAGAATTAAAGAATCAAAGAAAAAACAGATCGTTTGGCTGTTGTAGGGTTTGGAGGAGGAGGAGGAGGAGGAGAAGAAGAAGAAGAAGAAGAAGAGTGCTTTAGGAAACGAATAGAAAAGAGAAAAATTTGAGAAGGTATGCATACACACACACATATTCACATGCACCTCCTTTTTCTCATGTATGTATGTACATATGTATGTATATATGTATGTATGCATATTTTAAAAAAATTAAGTAAAGTAATACATAAAAACACTTTAACAATGACAATAGCAAAGACTTCGAAGTCACTGTCAACCTCTGTAAAAATGTTATATATATATATGTTTGTGTGTGTATGTATGTGTGTGTGTGTGTGTGTGTGTATGTGTGTGTGTCTGTATAATATATCTCTGGATGTTTACTATATCAGCATTTTAACCCACATGGATCTACGTAGGATTACACCTAAGGACTTCCGCTCTTGTTCCTACATTGGAAAGTTGAACTATGAACTTTTATGCTTCTGTTTTCGTCTTTCTCTTCATCTCCTTATACCTCTATGTCATCATCTCATTAATATATACCATTCTCATTTTCCCTATTTGTCTCTGATTACGGTATATCCTATACTCGGAGATATCCCAGAAACAGCTGTAAGAGTTTGAATTTTTTCCAATAATAATATTGTATACGACTTGAGATGTTCGCATTGCCTTAATGTTAGTTGTCCTTAATGTTAGTTTCTGAGACAGGAGAGTATAAGAGGAGGTATGTGTGTGTATGTGTGGGTATGTGCGTAGAGGAATGGTCAGTAGAAAGGTGTTTGACTGGCAGTTTGAAGTATGTGTGTGCGTGTGTATGTATGCGTGTGCATGTATGTATATGTTGTGTGTGTGTGTGTTTTGTGTGTAGTGAGTGCTTGCGTCTGTGCGTGTGTATGTGTGTATATGTGCGTGTGTGTATGTGTGTGATATAAATATACATATACATGTTTATATATGTGTGAGTGTATATCTGTATATATTTATCAACATACATACGCACATACATGCACGCACACACAAATATATAACTTTTTATACAGATAGAGAGATAGGTAGACAGATACATAAACGTGTGTGTGTGTATGATGAATGAGCAAAAACAAGAAACAAGGAAAAGCACAAGAGTGACAAGTATGTATGTATGTATGTATGTATGTATGTATGTATGTATGTATGTATGTATGTATGTATGTATGTAGCGAGAGAGTGGTGACTGAGACAGAGAGAGAGATATATAGAGAGAAAAAAGAGAGAGAAACGGAGAGAATAGAAAGAATGAGCACGCGCCAAGGGATGGGATTAATGACATGTAGATGGTTGTATCAAGTTTAGGGGGGAAAAGAAAAGAAAAACAGGAAAGAAGGAATCTGTTGGCTCCTGACAAGCAATAAATAGAAGGATAGACGGAGAAACACACACACACACACACACACACA
>NC_068990.1:16668587-16672516 GCF_001194135.2 Octopus bimaculoides
ATATATATATATATATATATATATATACACACACATACATATATCTCAAAACAGGAGACTGGAAAAAAAAACTGTTGGTATTATTTATTCACCATTACACGTGTTTCATTTGTTAATAGGAGTTACAAAATTGTACATGCAGAGAAAAACATGTAAGGTATCTCCTAGTTAGAAATTCTTCAGACAGAGAATCAAACAATAATCAAATAATTTGATTCTCTGTTTGAAGAATTTCTAAATAGGAGATACCTTAGCTCTTTTATTTCTACATATACAAACTTGTAACTTCTGTTAGCAAATGAAACACATGTAATGATGAATATACAGGGTTGGCCAAAAGTCACCCGACAGTAAATCAAAATTCCATAAATACTATCTGTAATTCTGTATTAATTCGAATGGAAAAATGTGTCACTCAAGAAGGACTTCAGTTTGAACAATTTTCATCATGTTCATACTTAGATGCTTTTATTAAATTTATTCAGCTTTTAAACATAAATAAATCTTGGAATTAAATGGTTTTGATTTACTGTCAGGTGACTTTTGGCCAATCATGTATGATATCAAAATTTTTTTTAATCTCCTGCCTTGATATGTCATTACTCAGCAAATACTATTTTTCAGTATTTTTCAACTCTTATGCAAATCTCACACAATTACATCCACATACAACTTTGGAATACTAGAATATGCAAATGTGCTTTCCACACGCGCACACGCACACACACATACACATTAAAATACGCGCGCGCTCACACACTCACACATACACACACGCATATACAGATATTCTCCTACCAAACGTATACATACTATAACAGCTGATAACTGAATTTTTTTCTTTTAGATTTAGCCCATTAGAAATGTTCTGAAAGACTATGAATATCGACGAACCTCCGACAGAACAAGAAAGGGTATCTGAGACGTATTGGCAAACTTCAAGAAAATTTGTGCGGCGAACGAGTTGTGAGATACGAATTTCAAAATCAAGCAGCCATGATATTGTCATGCGTGTGTGTGTCTGTCCATGCCTGTGTGTCAGTCCATGCGTGTGTGTAAATAATCGTTTAGTCAGGAGAGAAGGCAGAACCTATGGACCTTTTAATCAGTGGTTCTCAAATTGGATCCATATGATCCTTGGGGCTCTATATAAGATTTTGTTGTTAGAATTTATCTGCAATAAATTGGTCATATTTCTACAGAACACAAACTATTTTTAACTATTTTTCTTATACAATTCCTAATAATATTTAATTATAAAAGTATGATAGGATTTTTAAAAACATTGAATGGTTATGAGGGGGCTATCCCAGTAAAATAGGGATCAAAGGGGTCCATAAGTAAAAATGGTTGAGAACCACAGCTTTAAACAATCTCTAAGATTGGTGGGAGGAAGGGGAGACAGTATCCTCAAACCGGAAGTCGCTCTTGAATGCTTGCAACAGATTGGTGACTAAAGATACTCAAGATAACAGATGGTGGGGTTAAGCCAGATGACCAGTTAAATCTATCACCCAAGTAGGCATAAGTGCGGGAATGAAATTTGCTTAGAGGGTGCAAACTCAGGTCCAAAGTTTATGACAAACGAAGTCGAATTCTTCAATCTTAATATCAAAGCAAAAACAGGTATAATAGTCCTTTCTACTATAGGCACAAGGCTTGAAATTAGGGGGAGGGGGATAGTCAATTACATCGACCCCAGTACCCAACTGGTACTTAATTTATCGACCCCGAAAGATGGAAGGCAAAGCCGACCTCGGCGGAATGAAAACAGGTTTAATAATAATGGTACGTCAATCAAATCAGATAAACCCAATAATCTTTTGTACTCTAGGTACAAGGCCCGAAATTTTGGGGGAGGGGGCCAGTCGATTAGATCGACCCCGGTGGCCAACTGGTACTTAATTTATTGACCCCGAAAGGATGAAAGGCAAAGTCGACCTCGGCGGAATGAACACAAGTATAATAATAATGGTACATCAATCAAATCAGATAAAACCAATAAATGGAAAAGTAATGTTTCAAATCAGTTCAGAAATGACTCTACGCTCGTTCGTTTTGGGGATTAAGTTTTTCAGAAGGATGTTCAAAACATTTTCAGGCCCCCCTCCCCCAACAATCACCTCAATAATTTTTTGAGGGTGCGCTTACACCTCTGCACCTCCTGTTCTCGAGTCTATGAAAATAGATCAATGTAGAAGTCGTACTCAGAATGTAAATTACCGGAACAAAAACCACAAAGTATCCTGTTTGACGTTCAAACCAATTCCATGAATCTCCTACCTTTGGATTGGTACCATTTTTAGTGACCCTGAAAGAATGAAAGGCAAAGCTGATATTGGCGTGATTTGAACTCAGAACTCAGAGGCGCGGGAGTGGCTGTGTGGTAAGAAGCTTGCTTCCCAACCACATGGTTCCGGGTTCAGTCTCACTGTGTGGTACTTTGGGCAAATGTCTTCTACTCGGGACCACCAAAGCCTTGTGAGTGAATTTGGTAGACGGAAACTGAAAGAAGCCCGTCGTGTGTGTGTATATATATATATATATATATATATGTGTGTGTGTGTGTGTGTATGTATATTTTTTGTGTCTGTGTTTGTCCCCCTCCACCATCGCTTGACAACCGATGTTGATGTGTTTACGTCCCCGTAACATAGTGGTTCGGCAAAAGAGACCGATAGAATAAGTACTAGGCTTACAGAGAATAAGTCCTGGGTTCGATTTGCTCGACTAAAGGTGGTGCTCCAGCATGGCAGCAGTCAAATGACTGAAGCAAGTAAAAGAAATGTAGAAAGTTGGGAAAACCGCCGTGAAGAATTCCATCCGCTGATTTAACGACTGCGCATGCGCACATGTAAGCAACGAAACAATTTTGCTTTTCTTTGGTGGAGCATTGGTGGAATTGTTAGCGATCCGGACAAAATACTTTGCGGCATTTCTTCTGGCTCTTTACATTCTGAGTTCAAATCCCGTCGAAATCTGCAGTTCATCCTTACAGGGTTGATGACATCGACTAAACCCCTTCTCCTAAAATTGCTGGCCTTGGGCCAAAATTTGAAACCATTACTTGAAGAGACTATACCTTGATGTCAGTAGATTCATGGACATCAAACCCGTGGTCCACAGCAGAAAAATTCCACCGTCAAATATTCTCTACCTTTTCTTGTAGAGAGTACCACAAGTGTAACCAAGTTCTAAAGTTAAAGGCAGCGAGCACATAAATATAGGCGTCATGACACATATCAACTAATTCTTAACTCACTTCTTTTATATTACGCGAAATATTTCATTAGTTCGTCGTCGTGGTACTCTGTCGCTTTACGACGTCGAGGGTTCCAGTTGATCCGATCAACGGAACAGCCTGCTCGCTCGTGAAATTAACGTGTAAGTGGCTGAGCACTCCACAGACATGTGTACCGTTAACGTAGTTCTCGGGGAGATTCAGCGTGATACAGTGACAAGGCTGGCCCTTTGAAATACAGGTACAACAGAAACATAGAGCGAGAGAAAGTTGTGGTGAAAAAGAACAGCAGGGTTCGCCACCCACCTTGCCGGAACCTCGTGGAGCTTTAGGTGTTTTCGCTCAATAAACACTCACAACGCCCGGTCTAGGATTCGAAATCGCGATCCAACGACCGCGAGTCCGCTGTCCTAACTACCGGGCCATTGCGCCTATGCTTTTCATTAGTTATAATACACATAATTGTATTCTATATTCACTAATTTTATGTTTCAGTAACAATGTTATTATGTATGAAACTTACATCTACTGATATAGGTGTGATGTAAAAAACAAAAAAAAGTTGAAATTCCGCGGGATTGTCCAGTGTCGAGAGGTTATGACGTCAGGGTTCGTTTCGGTTCTTCATATGTCAGCAGCCACCAGCACATCACAGAAGATTAAGCGAACAGTTCAAAAACACGGGAGG
>NC_068990.1:16672725-16673699 GCF_001194135.2 Octopus bimaculoides
AAAAAAAAAAAAAAAAAAAAAAATCGTCTTTTATCGTATAAGTGAACCAAAGAGTTAAAAAAAATTTGTTAAGTAGACGCCAATTTCGAAAAATGTGCTCGGGGGTGGGGTTGATCGCTCCCCTTGGTTTCCCATTAGCTACGTCATTGCAGTATACACTGGTCTGCGTTGATTGTTATGATCACCGAACTGTATTATCACAGATCAATCCGTGATGAGTGTAACATGGATAACAATTTAGCGAACTGATCAGTGATGAATGAATCAGTGATTAAACGAGGCTAACTCAATTAACAGTCGGCTGGATGCTCTGAAAGTTTTGTAGCTAGATCAAGGAATGAGGTGGAAATATTTAGGCTATTTCTTCTACTGGTAAGAAAGAGATTTTATTTTCCAGTGAAGGACAGATTGTATGATGTTTGCATACGAAGGCAATGTTGCATGGTAGCAACACATGAGCCCTGAATGCAGAAAATGTGTGAAGACGAGAAAGAAATGAGGCGAGCAATCATCGCTGGAAGGGTGATTTTGGTATACATAAACGTAGGAGTACAAATTCACCGAGAGAAAAAAATATGGGTATAAGAGAAATTAAATGTGGTGACCAAGAAAGAACCTGTAAGGGAAGATAGTTGGATAAAAGGGATCTTTTTTAAAACGGGGGCCACATTTTTCATTAATGTTTTACGTAGTGTTTTTGGTACCGAAAGACTTTCAAACTTCGTATACTTATCTATTTTGTGTTATAGAACAGAAAAATATTTTTGTATTCGAATTTATTTCATGTAAAAAATTGTCTTATTTCGATAATTTCAACCAATCACTGACGTCCACTCAGCCGATATACATTAAGTGCCGACTACATAAACAAACGATTCTTCGTTTTATTTGCTTTTTTCATTTTAAATTTGCTTTAACCCTAACCCTAAGCCTAAGCCTAACCCTAACCCTAACTCTAACCCTAGGGTTAGGGT
>NC_068990.1:16674060-16685091 GCF_001194135.2 Octopus bimaculoides
ATGAGTGCAACGCAAGTATACTGTGAACCGACAACATAATGTACGTTGATGACACATATATATATCATACGGAGCGTAATAAGAGATTATGTACATGACAAGGGAACAAGAAATTATGTAATGAAAAAGTATGCAATGAAGTTCATTACGTGATTTCTTATTCTCTTCTCATTTATATAAATACTCGATTAACACTTTTCTCAGAAGTTTATGTATATTAAGTTCTAATACCAGGTTATTAGTATCGCTATGTTGAAGTGAAATATTAAAATGCATACATACATGCATGCATACATACATACATGCATACATACATACATGCATACATACATACATGCATGCATACAACATGATTAGATAAATGTGATACATAATTACTTAATTTAGATTTAATCAAAAGCTGTGTTTACTCAAATCACAAGGTGAATTATGTATATATTACATAACATTATATATATATTTAACACAACATAGTAATATATGTGTATATATATATATATATATATATATATATATATATATATATATATATATATAAGGCATTTAAACGATGACTTTTGTCTAACCATTGAGGTACAAAGAACCGAATAAACGACTCCGACGTACATGTTTTAGATGTCGGGGTCATGGAGAGGAGACGATGATTCAGTTCCTTTCGAATTACCAAGCAACTCCAAACTGCTTCTGCTTCGTTTCTCATTTTCTTTTATTTGCTATTTGACGTGACATAATTCCTGTACAGTTAGCCTGTACATCAGGCTTGCTGCCCGCTGCACAAACTTACTATACAGAAGGAACTATGACTAAGACAAACACCCGATTTGAAACAAAATTTCACACATATATTACTCTTCCAAATCCTCCATTTTCAACAAATCACCCAGTTCACTAAACACACGTTTTATCAGCATTCACTTTAACACATATAGATGGATGGCTACCTTACGTGACGTGATGTATCTGTAATTTAGACTGGATGTCAAGGCCATCCTTTCTAACACAATACTGCAGTCGAAGGCACACTGCAACGACTGGTTGACACGTTTTAAAAGTTTAGTCCTTTAAAATATTTTGTCTTACATTCCACCGGATGTCCACCACCAAGTACACTTGGTTGAGGGTATTTGCATATATATATATATATATATATATATATATATATAAGCAATGTTCCTGCTCCAACGTGCATGTAAATGTATATGGAATAGGAAGCTCTTACTTGAAACTTGCGATGTTGTAGTCTGGTCATCTTTTTTTCCTTTGTTCGTTTGTTGTTACTTTCGCATATTTTTGAAGGGGCGACTCGTTTCACATTTTTAGTGGAGTCACTTGTGTCATACATTTTTAGAGGGGCTACTCTGGCTGCAGACCTTTAGAGGGGCCATTCGAGTCGCAAAAGCAGTCACCACAATAAAATTTGACACGCGCCTCCTTTTTTGCGAACAGTTTTTTTGTTTTATCCTTCTGTTTACTTTTCAGCGCAAGTCAAGATTTAGACTTCTTGGAACTACAAACAGGAAACGGACCTTTTGTGGCAGCAAGAGGCTATCATGTGCTTCAGTGACAATGAAATACCGTCATTCTATAGTTTCCTCACTCATGAAGGCATATGGAAGGTATAACATAGGCGGGAACAGTTGCAATTCCCCGGGTGCGTCCTTTGTTGGAGTGCATCGATGCAAGGAACATAGAGTCTTATCCATACAATTCTGGTTGATTTAAGTACAACGATTTTAGTTAATTTGAGCGAGATAGTTACACACTGACTATACTCAACGACTCAACAGGTAGTCGGTGCTATGAATTATATCTGCGAGAATTAAACAAACGAGATATGGGATTCAAATATAACACATAAATTATGGAATATTTACCACACATGACTTGTAGTTGTTTCGTTGACTATTAACCTCATCAGCAGCTGTTGACCAAAAGGCAATCAATCATTTAACCACTTAGCAACACTATATAGATGTTGTGGACGTCACGAGTGGTTGGTTATAAAAGTTGACCAAGAACTGGACAGAAGAACGAAGCTGTCATTTCATATATTATGCATGGCACTGAGTACAAAATGTTAACAATAGGGTCGAAGGAAATAGCTCAGGGTCGTGTTCTGCATATTAAGTATCAGTTGGGTGTCACGTATGTAATCCAGTAAATTGAAAAGCTTCAATAGCCTACTGAGATTATCCAAGAGTTGCCAGTCAAATACAGTGGCGTAGCTAGAGTATGTGCCGCCCAGGTGCAGCCCTTGAATTTGAAGACCCTCACCCCTATATAAGCATATACAGCTGACTCTAAAATGCTGCCCTCATAAAAGCGTCGCCTGAGTAAGACCACCCCATCATCCCTCCTCCGTAGCTGTGCTACAAGTTAACTAATCTCTGTAGGGGGTGGTCATAATTAAAAACGAAAAAGGAATGAGAGACCGTTGCAGTAAGATTAGTGGATCGAAGTCATTGGATAACATAGATAATGTAGATTGGTGTGAATCGAGTCTTTAAAGATAATCGGCGAAAGTAACAGATATATTTCAGTCTTATTGTACTTCTTTAGTGCATCATAAAACCAAATCTCCTCCAAAACGGCAATGCTTATATTGTCAAAAATTTTGATAAAATTTGATCAGAACTTTTGATCAAACTGCTCTTTTTTTCTTTTTTTAAATTCATATAGATTTTAAACACCTTTAAAAGGAGTTCCTGTTTAGAAATTGCAAAGATAACTTCAACTGAATAAAGTTTTCCAACTTGGTGTACCTGCTTGTGAGGTCGTACTAAGTCGATGTGTATGTATATAAGTGAAGTAGAGCGAGAGGGAGTAGGAGGAACAGCCATTGTTAAGTCACATAAATATGTAAGGTGTTGTGTAAGAAAAAAATGAAAGCTAAGACAACTTGAAAAAACTGATTGGGTTAGGGAGGAGTAGGGCAGCTGTATTACGCATGGTTGGTATCATTGTACAAAAGTTCATACATATGTACATGTGTGTGTGTGTGTGTGTGTGTGTGTGTGTGTGTACAAATACACACGCACAAATATACGCACACACAAGTATGCTTTTGTATGTTTCTTATGTACATATGTGTATTATGTATGTTTATATCTATCATATATATATATATATTAGATATATATATATATATATATATATATATATACATATATGTAGACACATGGGTGTATTTACATATTTATACACGCACACATACACTGTGCTTGTGCGCACACACACACGTATGTACATACATACATTCATTCATACATACATACATACACACACATATAATAGAGAGATAGGTAGAAAGATAGATAGATAGATAGATTAGATTAAATTAGATCTTACACGCATACATACATACGCATTACATATGGGAGTTTTATGTTTTATGCGTTTTTAAATAACGTCTCTGAAACGTATAATGTATATATGCATGAATGCATACAAATACGTACATACATATATAGATATGGTGATGCAAACAGGAAAAATAACTCAAAATAAGTGTATATGTATTTTATTATTAGTATTTAGCAGAAGTAATCGAGTGACTCAATGGCCGAGAGTTTCGTGCGTTGGGCACCTATCAAACTCATACGTGTATATGTACATACATAAATACATACATACATACATAATGTGAGTGAATGCATCTATCTATCTATCTATCATCCATCTCTCTCTCTGTCTCTTTCTTTCTTTCTTTCTTTCTCTCTCTCTCTATGTATATATATATATATATATATATATATATATATATATATATATTTCATTTCATTTCATTTCAAAGTTTCAGCTCAGAGCTGCGGCCATGCTGATGCACCACAATACAAAAATATATATGCATGTATACACACATATATGTACATACTTACATCTCCATGTGTATACACACACACACACACATACATATATATATATATACTTTTACTATCATTATATGTATCAATGTGAGTTTGTGTGTACGTATTTAAAACATGAACATCCATAAACTCATTTTGTGTGTACGCTGTATGTATTATTTGCAATATATGGAGAGAGAAACAGAGAGAGAAACAGAGAGAGAGGGAGAGGGAGAGAGAGACGGGGGGGGGACGTAGCCATATGTCTAACCATGCATGTGTATACGTATGTGCATATTTGTATGTGTGTGTGCGTTTGTGTTTGTAGACAGTGAGATGTAGGCGGAGTCGGGGTGGTAGTGAGTCGCCTAAGTAATTCCGGAGCAAGTACGTTGCCTTGGTAGTCACATGACAGGCAAGTATGGCGCACCAACCGCTTCGTTTGTCACCACTACACTCTACATGAAGCGGCGTGTCGTCCGACTTGTTCTTACACACACACATATATAGACGTAAATATGTATATACAGGTTCTTTTCCCTCTCGTCTGCTTACCTTATGGATTTATCACTCATATTGGATCAGGTAAATGTCTACTCTTTTCTACATCATCGAGTCATATTATCCATTCATTTATTTACAACTTTCTTTCTTACAACATGTTTTATACTTTCTTTGTCCCTCTCTCTTTCTCCGTCTGTCTACAGCTTCGTTTTCCCTCATTATTTTTGTTTCTGTCTCTCTAGATCTTCGCTTTCTCCTCGTTATTCCTTTCCCTCTTTCTCTTTTTATCTTCTCTCTCCTCGTTATTTCTGTCCTTTTTCTTTTATCTTCCTTCTCTTTATATCTTGTTTCCCTTCGTTATTGCTATCTCCTTTCTTTCTCTTTTGTCCTCTTTTTCTCTCGCTCTCCCTGCTTGTCTATATCATCTCTTTTCCTTGTATCACTTTCTCCTTTCTTTCTCTTCTTATCCTCCTTCTCTCTTTTTCCTATCATATCCATTCCTAAACTCATCTCTTTTTCTCCTTCCCACCTTACACTGCCCAGTCACTATTAATCTATATTTTCTCTTTCTCACCCATACTTTCTTTTTCTCCACCTCTCCCTTCTCTTTCTCTTTACTTTACCCTCTCCGTCTTCATCCTTCCATTTCTTTATTTCCTTCCCGATTTTCTCTTTCTTTTTCCGTCTCGGTGCCTCTTGATGTGTGTGTTACCATTTCTCTTTGGTTCTTACTCTCTTTCTTGTTTTCGCTTTTCTGTCTTTAAATTTGCTAATTTCCTCGCCTTTTATTTTTAATTAGAAAATATTTAATCCTCATTTCTCACAATATTGTTTGTGTATATCTCTCTGTTTATTTATATATATATATATATATATATATAATCTGTGTGTATGTATATAAATCTATATTTCCATCCTACTCTAAGAAGCGGGAGAGTTTGTTCAATATTAAAGGTACATGAATGGACTTATTCCTCTCTCCTCTCACCAGTCAACTTTCTAAACCATAATTCTTGGCAACCAACAAGTGACAGATATCGCCATCGTCATACCACACACACACACACACACATGCAAACGCGCCAATGTGCTCGCGTGCCCAGACATTCATCCATTAACTTGCATAAGCAAACATAGATGCTTACTCAAATGTTCTGGCATAAAAATCTGCGTGTACACACCACAGGTAGAGAGGTAGCCTTTCACAAATGAGCATCCATTCGCGCGCCCGCGCACAGACACATACGTACATATATAAACTAAGAGAAACTCGAACTTTCCTAAATGTGCACGCGTACACGCACAATACCTTTATACTCAGAATGAATGACTATAAACAAAGCATTAACAGAAAAAGAACAAGTAAAACAAAACAAAAAATTGCACACGTGCACAGGAAGATTCAGCTCAGTTTATACACAGTACGTGTATATATACACACGCATATATATATATATATACTAGATGCTATTCACACACCTGTGTGTATTTATGTAGAAGTATTATTCCCATTGTCTTGCAAATAAATACCTCTGATCTCGTGAAATAATGAAATAAACATGCATCTATCATATGTGATACTACACACGCACGTGTGCCTGTTATAAAATGTCTTTCAGCTAGCTTTAACTACAATCCTATGTTGATTATTGGCTTCAGCCGTTTCCTTTTATTTGAATTGTTAAAACTCTTTCGGAAAGGTATGAACTCTACAACTCATCATTTCATCTTGCTCGGAAATTTAAGGTCGCGTATCTAATTAAGAAACCAGTTTATTGCGTATGTTTGTGCGTGTATGATGATTGTACAGTGCGTGGGTATGTGTGTGTATGTATGTGTGTGTGTGGTTTTGTAGCAGACAGCTGCAAGTGGCACTCGAACACTCCACTCCTATAACAACGTCACTGCTATAGAACTAGCAGCAATTATGATTCAAGCTTCGGGCAAGAGAAGTCCACGACCCAGTTTCGATTCCTGCTGGTAGCCATTTTCATTGTTCTTTTCTTTTTCTATTACTATAATAATCTTATTAATGCTCTTGTATAAAAAGTGCGACCATCACAACATCTCATCTTCCTACTTTCTCTATAAACCTAAAGCCTTATGTCCATCATCTAAGCCGACATCAATCATAATAATTACAGTGAACATTAATTGATGCTGCTGTAGCAGTAGAAACAGCTGTTGCTGCTGCTATATGTAATCTTTTTAGCAGCAACAACAACGGTAACAAAAAAAACAACTGCAACAATTTCTCGCTTCGTCGTCCATTCAAAAGAAAATCATTGATTTTTGATAGCCAGTGCCAGTTAGATTTCTAGGGGTTTTAGGGACGCTTTTAATTCGAACTCATCGTTTGGCTTTTATGATCTTCTCAACGAAATTATTGATGATGCAGTCATTTTAAGATGAAAGGGGATTTTGTGGTCATTGAGAATCGAAACCGGGATTCCTACTAAGGTTCAGCATTAGCTTACTGATTATTTCTTGCTCGAATTTTCAGCCCTTTTAAAAACTCGTAATATACTAATGTTGAACGGAAATCAAATTGTTGAGCAATGTGACGGTAAAAAAAAATAATAATAACAAAAGAAAAACAGGGTGGTGGTGGTGGTGATGGAGTATTATTACACACTTTTACATAAAATATATTTTCTCTCTTTTCTTTATATTTCATCACAGCTCTCATTCAAATGTGCACATTATGGAATTTCGTCTAGCCCACACACCGCCCGTCCGCTACTCGTCCCCCCCACACACACACATACAGGTGTGTGTGCTCTAAAGAACAAGGCTTGCATATACAAAGGTACTCTCTTAGAAGCAAAACTATTAACTCTGTGAAACTCACCTGATGTGCATGTGTATATTATTACACATACACGCACATACATATACACACGCGCGCAGGCTCGTGTGGAGAGGGGCTGTAGGTGGGCCATTTGGCGTGGGCAATTGTGAAAGACCCTTCCTTTGCTTGTCAAAAGTAAAGGGAAGGGCTCCTTTGGTAAAGACCCCCTCTTTTTTTTTCTATAAATTATTCTACTTTTATTTTGTTATTCATAAGTACATCATATATATTACGTGTAGCGCGTGTGTGTGTGTGTATGTGTAGATAGATAAATAGATAGATAGATAGATAGATAGATAGATAGATAGACACACACGCATGTACCTATATATAAATCGTATGTATTTAACAAAGAGAAAATTCTGGAAGAGTAGTTCGCTTGAAACTAGACCTATATTTTACATCTGGCCTGGACCTATTATCTGATTTGAACAGACTACACACACATGCATATATATATATATATATATATATATATATATAGGAGATTATACAAAAAATAACAACAGACGAGGACAGGTGGTGTAAATAACAAAAGTATATATTAGTATGACGCTCGGGAATATATATATATATATATAAAGATATGTATACATGTGTGGAAGCATGTGGATTAGTGGTTGGGGTGTTGCATTCATGATCGTAAGGTTGGAGTTTTGATTCCAGGACCTGGTGATACGTTGTGTTCTTGAGCAAAACACTTCCTTTTACATTGCTCCAGTCCACCAAGCCGGCAAAAGCGAGTAATGCTGCGACGGACTGGTGTCTCGTTTAGTGGGGGGTATATATACGTCACAAAATCCGGGAAACCGGCCTTATGTGCCTATGCTTCGGGAAGGGTCTTTGCTCCATCTTTGGTACATGTGTGTGTGCGTAAGTACATATATATATGTGTGTGTGTGTGTGTGTGTAAGTACATATATATATGTGTGTGCGTGTATGTGTGTGCGTATATATGTGTGTGTATATGTGTGTATATTATATTCACACACACCTTTGGGTCTATAGATCGGCGAAAGGCACTTAATACATGGAGTTTATATGTTCAAAGTTAACGATTCATTCTCTGCATAGTTACTTCGAGTATGTTGTTTACTCAGGTGACACGCACTCACACATATGTACACACACGCACGCACACACACGCACATATGTACACACACACACGCACACGTTGAAGTAAAACATACACGCACAACAAAAAGGACAAGTTTTCATAAATGTGCTATTAGTTTCACGTTTGTAAAAGAAAAGAGGCTTTGACGTTTCGAACAGAGTTCTTCATCAGAAAAAAAGTAAAAAGAGGAGGGTGGTGGAAATGAAGGAAGAGGAATAAAAGGGGGGTAAGGGGTTGGGTGGGAATGCAGTTTTATGGGGAGGAGTTCTGTGCATATAAAGCAGAGTAATTTTGTAGGGAGACGGGCATGGTGGTGGATATGAGCGTTGTTGGGTGCAGATGGTTGGCTTGGGGTGAGTGGAGTTGAGTGGGATGTGGATGTGAAGTTGAGGAGCAAGCGAGGAGGCAGGAAAAGAACGTGTGTGTGTGTATGTGTGAATCTTTATATATATATATGTGTGTGTGTGTGTGTGTATATATATATATATATATATATATATATATATATATATATATATATATATATATATGTATGTATGTATGTATGTATGTATATAGTTGCTGTTCTGCAAAAGTGTTGTTAGTCCAAAACGTTGTTTTTTCAGAAATCAAAAAAATAGTTTCACCATTCCATTTCTTTTTACATTAGCAACAGTTTCAGCTTAACAATAATACTTTGTTGGTCACATAAAATCGTAACTCCATGCATGTATGATATTTTCATTCAGAAATATTTTTGCAAAACTGTTGCATGTGAGACTTATTACACTTTTGAAAAATGTTAAACAGTTGTACTACACTTTGACAATTTTCATATCTTGACATCTGAAGAAGCTGAAGATACGATAGTTTGACCAAAAGAACCGGCTATTGTAATCAAAATTAAATATTGAAAAAACAAAACAAAAAAAAAACGATACACCACACACACCTACTCATATAGATATGTGAATAGAAACTAATGAATTTAAGAAAACTATTATTTCAGACCAAACATGAACAGTCTTCTTGATTCATTTTTGTATAATGAATTTTTTGTTTCCGCAGTAATCCATCATATATCCAACCACCCAGTTCTCCCTTCCTTTCTCAGATACACAGGCCATGGAGACTATAGGTACACACCCCTGTGTGTCTCACACGGCTATATAACCTGGTGGTGCCCTGTCACCCTTCAGGCTGCATTGATCCTTGGCTTGTCCATGAGAGATTTCACTATCCTTTGACGAGTGCACCCTGCTTCATCCAGTTAACGGGTGGGTTGTACGACAGTTTCGATGTCAGTATATAATTGGATTCCTGGAGAATGCATCAGCATTCTCTAGAATTACATTCATACACACACATACATCACTTTTATTTCTTGATATGATGGTTTGTTAATCACACATAAATTATGTATTTTTACATATGCAATTATATGGATGAGTTTGTATTTTAACTGTTGAAACAGCTGTAGAATTTAGTATGTAATTATGAAACGCCTGTGAAATCGTTGCCTTTTCACTATTCTCTCTCTCTCTCTCTCACACACACACACACAGATAGATAGATAGATAGAGAGAGAGAGAGAGAAAGAGAGAGAGAGAGAGAGACATAGATATATTTGAAAATGTTTAATACAAGCTTGGACAATGTGTTTCAAGCACAAATCCCCGAATAAGCTTAGGTATCTAAATGCATATTTTAAAGACTCAGAAATTTTATTTTCCTCGTCAGAATAAAAATATACATTAAGAAGGAAAAAAAAGCCCCCAAACGATTTCCCGTCCCCTTCCTCAACTCCCCACTGTCATTAATTTACTTTCTGAGAAGCACATTTTTTTTTTATTAGATATCGTTTTATTAGATATCTGCAATTGTTTTGCTACTTTAGTAACTTCGAAACTTTACGAATACAACTCTCTAGTCAGCTTTCAAATACAGAGACTTGTTTATGGTCAAATCTTAAATGTACTCCAACGATGACCATCACGTTTATTTTTCATAGAATACATGTGTCTATCGCCAATGTTGACTTGTAAATATTTTAGCTTCTATGTTTAAACATTTTAATATTTTGTTGTGATTTTGATGTCGAAAGTGAAAATATAAAACTTCATTATATCCAACATGTTCCCCTTTTAAAGACTTCAAGGTGTGATTTGAGAGAGATTTGGCTACCGTTTCTATAGTAAATCAAGCGACCACATAAAGGCTCCTTCGTTGTTATCTCAACTATATGTTTGTATAGTTTCCTAAAACCCAGGTGGATAAAGGGTGTCGATAAAGTGGCTGAAGATTCTTTTTCGTATTCCCTTCATAATTCCCAACGAGAAAACCTTTATGTAGTCGATTGGCCTGTTAGAAGTAGAAAGAAGCTAAATCTCTTTCCTATCTCACAGTCTTAAAAAAAATTAGCAAAATGGAAATGACACATTAAAAAACGTAGTCCTATATATGATATGCCCGGAAAAAAGATGTGATGTAGCTGGAATGTTTTTCATATGGATTAATTTAGTCAGAAATCTATATAAAATGTCTATCCATGCATAATAACAAAACAGAACATATTAAATATATATTTCACATATACACACAGACGATAATGGCCCTGTGGTGGGGGGAAAGCATGATCGAGTGGTTAAGTAGTTCGTTTCGCAACCACGAGGTCTCGGGTTTGATGCTACAGCGTAACACCTTATATATATATATATATATATATATATATATAT
>NC_068990.1:16685203-16691040 GCF_001194135.2 Octopus bimaculoides
GGTAGACAGGAACAGTGTGAAAGCCTGTCGAATAGACTCTACTCGTAACTCAAAAGCTCAGCCTTGTCACTGTGTCAAACTGATTCTGCTTGGAGTGTTTCTGTTAGGGATCCAACAGTGATGCACATCGACTACTAGCACTCGGGGTCAAAATGATACTTTCGGAGCTGCCCCCTCTCACCTGTTAAGGTGTGACAGGTAGGAAGAAATCTTACTCCCTTCCACATCTGCACCTGGAGATGACTGCCTCCACTCTCTTCCTTCTCTCGCCAATCTTTTGCGCCGCCTCTGAGCTACAAATGTCCGTGAAATACCCAGCCACTTACATTATTAGTCAATGAGTTTATAATTTAGTTGATCAAGCATCTGGGAGCATTCACTCATCATCGAAACCGATGGAGGATCCTTTTTTTGTTTTGTTTACTTGCCTTTAAACTGTAAGCCTGTACTTAACACTTCTCGCTCGTTATTTATTCACAAAATGTACACCTGTCAAACTGAATTTTGATTGATTTTAGTTTTTCTCTTCTTCCTTTTGTAACTTGTTGCGTTTTCAATTCTGTAAAATATAAATAATTAATTAATGATCGATAACGACACTAGTCATTTAGTGTTATTATTTTTTGATTCCACGAACGTCATTTACAGTAACCCTCCCCCCAAATCACATAAATATATTTAATCGATACTGGCTTGATTTTGATTATCGAAGATGACTGTGCTGGAACTTTTTCGGAATATGTTAAAAGTTAAGAAATGACAATAATGAATAAAAGATTAAAACGATGTTATTTTTGTCTTTGTAGTTTCGCGTACATCTAATGTACTAAATGTACATATATTCATGATAATGCAATGTGCTAACATTGTGATCCTTTAGGAAATTTTTTTAATTTTACATTCTTTTACAATTCTGCGACAAGTAATCCTTGATGCTAATGTCTGTTCATAAAAATATTTGCCTCATCCTACAGCGACGATATTTTTAAGTTCATGGTGACGTAATCAAGGTAGAGAGATGGTAACGGATTCGAAGTTGACGATGATGAATTTGAGCTTGACGCTGGTAAGATTGAAGTTGATAACGTTGAATTTATCGAGTAACCCTGTAAGACGATTTTTATACGTCTATTGCTTACTTCATTGAAATGCAGTTCTTTCAAGTTATAACAATAGTTAAAATATCAAATAATGAGTTACTTGAATCTTATGAGGAAGAAATATTTCATGAGGACCATTAAAATGGAACAACAATGTTCTGGAGAAAAATGTTGATAAGAGAGGCTACAGAACCATCATGAATTTTAACAACTTATCAGAGGGGTAGCCATTTTTAATTGATAAAGATCCTCAAAGACAAGATTATTCTGGTAAAATATTTCCCTTTGGACAAAGTAAACAGGCTAAAAACGAGGGGACTCAACTGCTACAAGGAATTAAATCAACTTAAGACAAATAAATAATGTGTAACAACAATCGTTGGACATATTCTTTAAGTAAATAATTATTTCATTGACACTGCTGGAAATAGGTATGAGAAACTATGGGTATGATCAGAAAGGTGGGGACTAGATGCTGTTAGCTGCCCACCTCAGTGAGCTGAAAAGTAGGGAAATCACCATTTCTTTCTATACTATCCCTTTTTCATTTCCATCAATGCTAGTTGATTTTTATTAAACATAAGTGTATTTATAGTCTCTTCAACTTCCTTCTGAAGAATTGGAGTATCCCCAAGTTCTTTGTTGTTGTTGTTGGAATTGTCTAGAATGTTGCTGTCATGTTTGAGTTTGTGATTGTAAAGATCTTTGCAATGTTCAGACCATCTTTTGTTGACATCATTCTCATTGGTGAGGTGCAGGCCTGTTTTGTCCTCAATGATAGTGGTGGTATGTTTCTTTGTTTTCGTATGCATGACAGATAACAGAGACCATCAGTGATGGTTAACTATTAAAGCATCTAAAGTGGCACTCCAATGACTGGATGCATCAGTTAAGAGATCTTGATGATGATCACCATGTATTTATATAATTTGTTGTTTAATTCTGGAATAGTTTTGAGTCTTTTTTTTAAAGTTTGTTGATGTTTTGAGGACTAGGAATATATTGTAGGAACATGCCATTGGAATGTAATTCTTGTTTACTCATTAAAGAGGCACTCCGTTGGGTAAGACGATGAGGGTTCCAGTTGATTCAATCAATGGAACAGCTTGCTCATGAAATTAATGTGCAAGTGGCTGAGCACCCCACAGACACACATACCCTTAAAATAGTTCACTGGGAACTTCAGCATGACACAAAATGTGACAAGGCTGGCCCTTTTGAAATACAGGTACTTTTCATTTTTGCTAACTGAGTGGACTGGAGCAATGTGAAATAAAGTGTCTTGCTCAAGGACACAACGCATTGCTGGGAATTGAACTAAAATAAAGTACCAATCAAGTACTGCAATCAGTGATATCAACTAACCCTTTCCCATCAAAATTCCTTGCCTTGTGCCTATATTAGAAACTATTATTCAACCTATAGGATAATTGGGTTTGCTTTATGTTGTTTCACTTCTCAAGAACCTATCCACAATGATAAGTGATTTCTGTTTGGACAATGGCAGTTAGTCAACTAAGCTCATACATCTGTACCTACTTTGTTTATATTCTCTTCTTTCTATTCTCTTCTGATTACAAATACAATGTATATTTGACCTTCTACACCTGAGAGACTAATCTCTATTTTTCACAGACAACTTACTGGTTCCCAAAGTGCAATTCATGGTCGGGATTGTTTTTATTTTGCTTGAAATAAAAATAAAAGAATCATTGCTTTGCACTTTGATACTTAAATTAAATGTCACTCCCCAATCTCCTCTCCAGGGCTTTTACCAGGACTTGGACACTGTTGTAGCAGCATGCTTTTCACTGGACTAAATATAAGCTAAACAAGGTAACCTATATGCAATCACTCGATTGGTTACAAATAGCAAGCAAATAAATTTTCCTCATATGCTTTAGCACTGCATTTCCCATGAGAAATAGTGATACATATGCTAATTATATGCAAAAACATTTTTAGTCATCTTTATACTTAACTCTATAATTTTAATTATACACACATGTTATTATCCCTAGGGTAGGGGAATCCTAGCATCCGTTGGTAGTAAGGTGATCCTTTGTGGGGTGGGGGGAGAAATTATCTCTTCATTGGAGATCTATAGGAGATTCTGGTCTAAACAGAAATTTCATCTTTGTTTAGATGAAATTTTTAAAAACCTCCTTTGTGGCATCTGATGGATTTAGCACTGTCAAACCTCTCAGAGACAGTTTTATGATTTGTTTAGTCTCTTAGTCAGGGTTGAAAGCAATGCTCATGAGCTGTTACAGGTTCTCCAAGGCTGATAGGAGGAAGAAAGAGGAAGGTATCTGCAAGACTAGAAGCCTGACCTGAATGCTTATGACTGAGTGAACTCAGAAGAATTTTATAAGCTTTTGGTTTAGAACAAAAAATGTTAATACTATCAATAATTAAGTAAAGAAACTGCTTCAATACATGGAGGCCTAGTGGTTAGAGTAGCGGACTTGCAGTCAAGGGATCGCAGGTTCGAATCTCAGACCGGGCGATGTGTGTGTTTATGAGCAAAACACCTTAGCTCCATGTGGATCTGGCAGAAGGTAATAGTAAACTTCTGCTGACTCTTTCACCACAATTTTCTCTCACTCTTTCCTCCTGCATCTAGCAGCTCACCTGTGACAGACCAGCATCCCATCCGGGTGGGGAACCTATATACCTACGAAACCAGGAAACTGGCCCTTATGAGCCAGGCATGGCTCGAGAAGGAACAAACAGCTGCTTTCAATACAGCACTCTGCTGGGTCTGTGCCACCCACATTCAATGCATGGTATCTACATAATGAGAAAATAGAAAAGGGATTTTCTTTAAGTCTTAACTTCCCGTATGATACAATACAATACAGAACTGCATTGATCAGCTGGTCCTGAAATGCATGGCATCACACAAATCATACTAACTTTATTCTCTGTCATTTTGAAAGAAGTCAAGAACTCTCTAATGTAAGGTAGAAAAGTCCTAATTCCTTCCCCGATCATTCATTTCTGTTCTGTGACACTTCTGGGCTTCTCACTTGAAAAAATTTTCAACAAGATGTTTAGAGTTAAGCCTATAATTCTTTGTACCCTCATTGTAAATAGCAGCCACATTGCCATACTTTTGTCCCCCTACAATCTTCCAAAAGAATGCTATTTTTATTTGTATTTCCTTTGTCAGGTTTGCAATGTTAGAACCCATTTTCTCAAAAGATAGAATTTTTCTCTTTGACTCTTAAACTCATAATCTATACTTTGAAGATAATGTCTAATAAATGTTGCCTGTTTGATATGTGAGGAATCAGGTATTGTATCGACTATTATTGAATGCTCTTTTGTCTTTGATCTCTTAGAAAGTGTGTTTCAAAATGATATCAGACTAAAGAGAAATAAATTAATTTTCTGATTCAGCTGACAAATAATGTGCTAGCAATCTTCCTCCATTTTTACTGGCTTTCATTGACCTTCCTGCCATAAGTTTCAAGTATGGGAGCCCATCAAGTCAAAAGTTCATTCAGCCTAAGGAATTTTTGTGAATATAGCCAATGATATGAGCAGCACCAGAATATGTAAATAATCCCTTTCACCCAAATATGAAATAATGTCGATTAACCAGTGTAAAATATTAATCCATTTGGCCTACAATGCTACAGTTTGTTTATGCAGAAAATATTCCATGCTTCTGTTTGAATGAATTCTTTATTTGAATGTTCTCTGTGACACATAATTCAATTTATGTTGTTTGCTGTGTTCATGCTCAGGAATTTTGTGAAATTATTTTTACCGTTTTTTCTTCTATGGTAGACCATCTATTCTCTCTTGTCATAGTTTGATTTATTGGTTCAGCTTTTGCAAAGAGTCAATATAGTGAACAAAATATGGTTTGTATCTTGACACTCCACATCAACCAACCTCTCTTAGATATTTCATAGACTAAGCGAGAGAGAGAGAGAGAAAGGGAAAAACTGAGTGTTTGCAAACAATAATGAAAGTAAATAGATCAAGCAGTTTTGTGGGGGGGAAAAGGGTAAAAGTGACAGAGAGGAAATGAGTATGACAGAGAGAAGAAATGGCTCTGATATAATTGAATCTTATAAAATTCTTATTGGAAAGGATTACATTAATAAGGATATATATTTTTTAGCCTGGTATTAAATATTGGATTGATGAGGGGACATTCTGTGAAAGATAAAATACTTTGTGTAGGGTCCTTCCACCCGTAACTGTTAATGTGCAGCCACTAATAGGATGTGTGAGACGAGTGACTGGTTGATAGGAGAAAGAGATAGAGAGAGAGAGAGAGAAAGTGTAGTCAATAAATCAAGGAGATCAGTGGGAAAAATATTGCGAGAAAGAAGATGGTAGATAAGAAATGGTACTGAGGGGTGACTAGAGTGCTGGTGGTGGTGAAAAAACTCCCTCTATGTATTATTGTGTTTTAGTGTCAGTATTTGTACACACACACACACACACACACACACACACACACACACACACACACACACACCCTCACATATTCACACATTACTCAACACTTTCAAAAACAATTATATTATATATATATGCACACAATATATATATACCACAAAATTTTATCTGTCTGTCTGTCTATCTGTCTGCATGTCTGTCTGTTCATCCATCCATCTCACCATCTGTTTGTTCATCCATCCATCCATATACAAAAGGGCATAGCTATGGTAAATGGCACCCAGGGCAAGCATCAAAATTGCCCCCCCCCCCCCC
>NC_068990.1:16691058-16695885 GCF_001194135.2 Octopus bimaculoides
CTTAATTAGAAAATGATCTTGGCTGAAATGACCCTAACCCTAACCCAGAGCTTGTGCCCTGCTTGCCCAACCCAGAGCTTGTGCCCTGCTTGCCATATTCACTGACAAGGTTTTGGTTGGCCTGGGAGTCTAACAGAAGAAATTTGCCAAAAATGCTATGCAGCAAGACAACTCAAAGACCATAGGGTTGGCTAGTGAACTTCTTAGCCGTACAGTCATACCTGCACCATGTCCAACAGTACAAATTATGAAAAATACAAATGTGTGTGTGTGCGTGTATAAGTATGCATGTATGTGTATATACAGATGTATGTATATATCTTAAATCTAATCTGTAAACAAATATGAAAAATCCTCATCTCTTAAATATAGAACTGAAATATGAAAAATGTTTAAAAAGTCAAATGAACTCGTCCATGGAAGGAGTTCAATGCATAATTTTCCAGATATTGTTAGGAAAACAAAATAAAGGAATTTGACCAGTTCTATATCCCTTCCCCTTAAATCCTGTATTTTTACTTACTACTATTACTGCTACTACTGTTCGCAGCAGTTTTCTTTCCTTACATACTTTTTCTATTCAGTTATGCTGGGACCCACCTTTTGCTTCATTCATAATGTGTATCCAGGAAACTCAATGGTTTCATGTGATTAATACACTACACTATGTCCCACCTGGGTTGTGGGAAGGTTTTGCTCTCTTTTGTGTACTCTTGTACTTTTAAGTACTCTTTAGTGTTAGCAGTTAATTATATACACACACATGCACATGTACATATGTCTCTGTGTATGAGTTTCTGCATGGTATGCTTTTGTGTGTGTGTGTGTGTGTGTGCGTTATATCCTGTACTGGTGCCATGTAAACAGCACCTGAGGTGGTGCCACATATTAAACACCCAGTACACCCTGTGAAGTGGTTGGCATTAAAAAGGGCATCCAGCCATAGAAACTATGCCAAAACAGACAACTGGAATCTGGTGCACCTCTCCAGCTGGCCACCTCTTATTAAAATTGTCCAATTAATGCCAGCATAGAAAACAGACATTTAATGATGATAATATGTGTGTGTGTTGTAGGTGGAGGCATGGCTGTAATTAAGAAGTTCAATTCCAGTCCTACTGTGTGGCACCTTGGGCAAGTGTCTTCTACTATAACTGCAAGCCAACAAAAGCCTTGTCATATATACCATCATCATCATCATCATCATCATCATCTTTTAATGTCCATGTTCCATGTTGGCATGGGTTAGATGATTCAACAAAAACTGACTGTAAAATAACTTTGTCATTAATAAGCTGACTTTTGGAACATAAATTAGCATGGAACTTTGATGGGAGGTTTTAGTTCAGATCACTTTAAAAAGTAAGTTTTTATCATTGAACTAGGGATGTTCCCAGGTGGGTTGGTATCAAAACAGTTGGCCCTTTTGTTACTATATTTTAGTTGAAATATGCTGTCTTTATTTCAATCAATTTTGAAAATTACACTGAATTTAATAAAATAACTTTATCGTTATTAAGCTGGCATTTGAAACATAAATTAACATGAAGTTTTGATGGAAGGTTTTCATTTAGATCACTTTAAAACAGGAAGTTTGTATTCTAGAACCTAGGATGGTCTCAAGTGGGTCGATATCAAAAGGGTTAAATGTCTGGGGCTGGAGATGGGGTGGAGGGAGCACAGTGTGGAGCTGCTATCAGAAATATGAACCAGTCACATATTACTAAATGGGTACCATACTGTCTAAGCCAACATGCTGTTCTCTCAGCCTGACATCCTCCTTAGATGAGTGGACACCCAGCTCTCTCATCTTCCACCCTCTGTCACAGTAGACAGCCTGTTATGATGGGTGGTATAGTAAAAGACAAAGATTAATAAAGATTATCCTAGACATTCACATATGATTAATATATTATCATCATTAAGATCTGCACTGATCTTTATGTTGTTGCCATGGTTTTTATCTCTTGTCAGTCATCACTTCCACCCTTAATATGCAACTGAGACAGTGCTTGTGTGTGTGTGTGTGTGTGTGTGTGTGTGTGTGTGTGCGTGCGCGTGTGTGTATGTGTGTGTGTGTGTGTGTGTATGTGTGTGTGTGTATGTGTGTGTGTGTGTGTGATTATTATCCACCCCACTAGCCAGCCCTCAAAGAAATAATTTGTCACATAGAAATGATGACAGGCTCACAGCTGGTATCTTTCATCCAATATCTGACATCCACTCACCCCACCTCACTGCAACTCCATCAAAACCACTACTACCACCGCCACAATCACTACCACCTTCACCACAACTCCACCATCACTACCACCATCATCATCACTATCACTATCATTGCTGTTACCATCCCCACTAACACCACTACCATCATCCAACAATCACCACCACCACCACCACCCACACTATGCCGACACCTCAGTAAGGAAAGGGAGAAAATAAGATTAATGAGTTGTCATGTTAATTACTAATTATACTACATCTAAGTAACCTTTTATGTTTGGTTGTTGCTTGTCCTGCATAAATTAATATATCATGTGACCGTATCCTATATTTCACTAAGTTGTTGTTGTTGTTGTTGGTGGTGGTGGTGGTGGTTAACCTTCATTGAGCAAAGTGTTTCCAGGCATCATGACCATGCAGTCTTTAAAGCAGTAAACAGGGAGAGGTTTGACTTATTTCTAGCAGGTGGTGTGATTTAGGGGAGATTTGGCTATTATTTCTAGCATGTGGAGCCATTTGGTAGGAGACTTGGCTGTTATTTCTAGCAGGTGGTGTAATTTAGGGGAGATTTGGCTGTTATTTCTAGCGGGAGGTGTGATTTTGGGGGAGATTTGGCTGTTGTTTCTAGCACGTGGAGCCATTTGGTGGGAGATTTGGCTGTTATTTCTAGCAGGTGGAGTGATCACATATGAGTTTCCTTGACTCCACTAAATTATAAAGGATAAGTGTATTTTTAGCCCCAGGTCAGCCTCAATTAAACACAGACCTATGATCAAAGTCATTCCAGTTTTGACCATCTCTTCATTTTTGCGTTATATAATAACACCACCAATATGTCCTTTCCTTTAGATCTGCTCAAACAAGGCTGATTTGGACCAAACAACAAGGACAAGTACAACAGATAAGAGTAATACTATACTAACGACAACTTCTGCTAGAAATAGCAGCCAAACATCTTACCTATCACACACTACTGTCTTAACCCCAGTGGGTGCAATTTTATTTGACTCTACCTCTCCATGATAAAAGTAGGGGGCCACATACTTTTGTGTTTTTGGCTGAAAATAACGATGTTTCTGTTAATTAGTCTCTTCCAGGAGTATGTAGTCAAACAAAATCGCAGGTTCAAAGGGTTAACAAAAAGCAAAGGAAATATTGGATGATGTAGTCCTAGATAGACTATGTGTGAACACAGATGGAACGGTCATGGCTGGAACATCTTCGATCCTAGGTCTGCTCAGTCAGTACTGACACAAGCTTGAATGATAATAACAGCAAGGAAGCATTAATTAATGTATTTATAAATATAAACAGGTGCAGGCATGGCTCTGTGGTTAAGGAGTTTGCTTCCCAACCACAAGATTTGGGGTTCAGTCCCACTGAGTGTCATCTTGAGCAAGTGTTGTGTGCTATAACTCCTGGTTGCCTTGTGAGTGGATTTGGTTGATGGAAACTGAGAGACCTGTCGTGTGTGTGTGTGTGTGTACTAAACAACAAGGGAAGTTAGGGAACAGGTTTACTTAGGGTTGAGAAAAGCAGAATTTGAGAGGTTTGCTAATATTCTACAACATAAGGATCATATATATCATCATCATCATCATCGTCGTTTAACGTCCGCTTTCCATGCTAGCATGGGTTGGACGATTTGACTGAGGACTGGTGAACCAGATGGCTACACCAGGCTCCAATCTGATTTGGCAGAGTTTCTACAGCTGGATGCCCTTCCTAACACCAACCACTCCGAGAGTGTAGTGGGTGCTTTTACGTGCCACTGGCACGAGAGCCAGTTAGGCGGTACTGACAACGGCCATGCTCAAATGGTGTTTTTTACATGCCACCTGCACAGGAGCCAGTCCAGCGACACTGGCAACAACCTCGCTCGAATGTTTTTCACGTGCCAGTAAGGCGACACTGGTAACAATCACGCTCAAATGATGCTTTTTACGTGCCACCAGCACGGAAACCAGACAGCTGCTCCGGCAATGATCACGCTCGGATGGTGCTGTTAGTGCTCCACTAGCATGGGTGCCAGTCATCAAATTTGGTTTGATTTCAATTTCACTTGCCTCAACAGGTATAATTTATATTCAGTTATACACCTTGTACAGTGCTGTTTAAAGCATGTTCAAAGTGTTCGTTTACCTGATGTCAACAACAACTTGGATGTATATTCGACTGGATTTACTTCAGAAACTCCTCTGTTTACATAGACTTGAGAGAAAGAAAATAGAAATTACAATAATATATATAAATATATATATATATGTGTATATTATTCCCATACATATATGTTTAAAGAGAAAGGGAGAGAAGTAGGCAGTGGCTCAAGTGATTAAGGTGTTAGTCATGAGTTCAAACCCAATGCTTGTGTCTTGGTTCATGTCGGAACATGTTACCCTAGATTGTGTCAGGAGTAATAGGAACCAGCTCAAACTGGTTTACTGTTTTCGGACCAGACTCTATCAATCATGACAGTGTGACTTACTGTTAAGCCTGAAATCTGAAATCTTAGTAAATATTTTCTCCCACTCATTGCATATGTCTATGTATATTGTGTATGTTTGTGTGTGTGTGTGAATATATATATATATATATATATATATA
>NC_068990.1:16696286-16710733 GCF_001194135.2 Octopus bimaculoides
ACACACACACACACACACACATATATATATGTATACGACGGGCTTCTTTCAGTTTCCGTCTACCAAATCCACTCACAAGGCTTTGGCTGGCCCAAGGCTATAGTAGAAAACACTTGCCCAAGGTGCCACGCAATGGGACTGAACCTAGAACCATGTGGTTGGTAAGCATTTTTCTTTTGCATGCATTTAAAGAATATTTATATAGACACATACACAAACGCATCTTTATACATGTATACATGTGTGTATACACACACACACAAACATTGATATATATGGTACGTATGTATGTATGTTTAGTGTTCTTGCAGCTTAAAGCAGTAAACTTCAGCCTGTAGTGTGTTGTTTACAGCATGTAGAAACTGAACCAGTTTGGAGTTAAATCTCATCCTACCATTATTTGATGATGTAGTCTGGGATTTACTGTAATTAAATAAAAAAACATGAGTGGATGGCCATGGCTGGGATGCCTTTGAACACAAGTCTGCTTAATTCTTTTGTTGCCATATTTCTGGCGTAAGATATTACCTTTATTTTAGTTTATTTTGAAAATAAGAGTTTAGTAAAACAACTTTGTCATTATTAAGCTGGTGTTTGGGACATGAATTAACATGAAGTTTTGATGGAAAGTTTCAATTTAGATCACTTTAAAAGCAAAGTCTGTATAATAGAACTAGGTATGTGGAGGACTTATTCATAGTCAAGTGAACTGGCCTGCCGAGTGCTAAGTGACTTGGGTCATGGATACACTGCTGTTCTGATAACAGGATACAAATGCCAAAATGATTTTTGAGTCTGTTGGCAAATTTGCTGCTACCAGCCCCGGGCTGACCAAAGCTTTGTGAGTAAATTTGATTGACGGAAACTGTAGAAAGTCCATTGTGTGTATACTTATATGGCTGTGTGTGTGTGTGTGTGTTAAGCAAACAATTGATTAGTTAGTTGGTTAGATATCTAAGTGACTAGCAATAAAGAAGTGATAGTGAACCAGTGCATGTGTTTATTATTGGCATAATGACCCTCCAAGACACAGCAAGATTTGTTTCAACAGATAAATTTACATCAAGAATCTTGCATATACAAAAATGAAGAAATTATTTTATTGACTCTTTCTCTGTTGTTTTACCTGGAAACAGAAACTGTCATAATGCAAGTGATTGATCTTGTTTAACCTTTCTGAATTTAGGTATTGTATATGGTACTGGAATCTGGTGCAGATGATGTAACCAAAATTTTATGGAACCAGAATCTGTTGTAGATAATCTAACCATGTGTAATTAAAATTATATTTGACCTAAATCTGATATAAAAAGAAGACTGGAGTCCAGTCTGTTCCTTTTCCTATTATAAATTGATTTTTTTCTTGCTACAGTATGCATGAGATAAACTACTTTTCTTGCAGTTTTTTTGTTTTTTAGTATATATATTTGTGTGTTGCTAAAGGAAATCGTTTTTACATTTGGGTATGCATCCTGCTTCTAATCAGTCAACCATGAAGAGTTGTAGCCATTCATTTGTGACACAACCTATATTTGGCAAACATTTTCTTGGTTGCAGTTTTGGGATCAAATAAACTTATGGAATACAAGAAAAGAAATAAATACGAGTAGCAGCAGCAGCAGCAGCAGCAGCAGTAGTAGTAGTAGTAGTAGTAGTAGTAGTAGTAGTAGTAGCAGCAGCAGCTGCATTAGTCACAGTAATAGTAGCAGCAGCAGCAACAGTAGTAGTAGTAGTAGTAATTTCCTTTTGACTTAGTGGATTAATAAATACCAGTAATATGCTGCTAACAATTCAAATAGTTACTTGTGTCTCTTATAAAATTTACTGATATGTGAAGTTGAGCAGAATTGTTAAAGGATCAGGCAAAATACTTTGTGGTATTTAGTTTCATATCTTTATGTTCTAGGTTCAAATTCCTTTGTGGTCATCCTTAACTTTCATCCTTCTAGGGTTGATAAAATAAAAATATCTGTCAAGAATTAAGGGTGGATTTAATCGACCATTCCTCTCCCTCAATATTTCTGGTCTTTAAGGCAGCAAGCTGGCAGAAACGTTAGCACGCCAGGCGAAATGCTTAGCAGTATTTCATCTGTCTTTACATTCTGAGTTCAAATTCTGCTGAGGTTGACTTTGCCTTTCATTCTTTCGGGGTCAATAAATTAAGTACCAGTTGTGTACTGGGGTCAATCTAATTGACTGGCCCCCTCCCCCCAAATTTCAGGTCTTGTGCCTAGAGTAGAAAAGAATATTTCTGGCCTTTTGCCTATGTAGTGTCACCTTGAGCAAGTCTCTTCTAGGTCTTTTCACATGGTTAGTTAACAAATTTCATAACCAAACACCTATATATATATATGCCTTTACAGATATATTGGTTCAGTACCATTCCAGTGGTACCACTTACCATTCATGATAGATGCACTCTTTAACTTTTGTGAAGGCACATGGCTTAGTGGTTAGAGTATTCGGCTCACAATTGTAAGGTCATAAGTTTGATCCTGGTGGCATGTTGTGACCATCAGCAAGACACTTTATTTCTTATTCCTCTCAGCTGGAAAAATGAGTAATACTTGTATTTTTGGAAGGACTAGCCTTGTCACACTGTGTCACATTGAATCTGCCTGAGAACTACATTAAGGGTACATATATCTATGGAGTACTCAGCCACTTGCACATTAATTTCATGAGCAGGCTGTTCCATGGATCAGATCAACTGGAACTCGTGTGGTTATAACTGACAGAGTGCCATTTTTTTAAAACTTCCAGAATGGTTTTAATTCAACAGCTTGGATAATGCCATCTCCTAATTTTTCATCCTACTCTGTACAATATGGTTGTCATTTCATATTACTATGTCGATAATTAATACAAACTGTCACTTCTATTTATCATTGAAAAATTGTCAGGCCTAATATATGATATCCAGTGAGCTGTCTCTGTTAACATTCCATCATTGTACTTTTCCATCCCTGTCTGTACAATATTATAGTCATTTGATATCTGATATTATGTTGATAATTAATACAGTCTTGTCACTTCTGTCATTGAAAATTGTGTTAGGCCTTGTGTGTGTGATATCCAATGATCTGTCATGTTAACATTCCATTGTATTTTCATCCCATTCTGCACAATATTATAGTCATTTGATATTCTTATATCATTAATTAATACATACTCATCACTTTTGTCACTGAAAATCCTGCCAAGCCTAATATACAATATTCAATATCTGTGTGTCTGTTAAATGTTCCACCATCTTTTTGCATTGTCATTTTCTAAGATTATACGATATCCAGCCATCTGTCTCTATGCTAACCTAACATTCCATTGTATTTTCACCTCACTCTGAACAATATTATATAATCATTTGATATTCTTATATCATTATTTAATACAATACTACCACTTTTGTCATTGAAAATTATGTCTGGCCTACTATACAATATTATAGTCATTTAATTTTTGATATTGTTATGTTATTAATTAATTTTCTGTGACAAAAGTAATAGTTTTGTATTATGTCACGCCTTGTATACAATGTCTGATAGCTGTATGTTAAATACTCAATTATTTTTACATAGTCATTTTCTAACATTATGCATTATTCAATGATCTGTCTGCATTTTCACCTCACTCTGCACAATATCATAGTCATCTGATATTGCTCTATCATAATTTAATATAATACTGTCACTTTTATTGTTGAAAATGATGTGATATCCAACAATCTGTTTCTGTGCTAAGCACTCCATTGTGTTTCCTCATTGTTACTGTTTAAGATGAGTACATGTTCACATGGATGCTATAGAGCATTTTTTCTCTGAGGAGCTGGAGCACTTGTGTGGAACAGCTTTGCTATGTTACTGAGTTTCCAGTTGTATTTCATGGAAGCTAGATGTTATGGGAGAATCCTGCACATCCCACGTGACTGAAGGGAGACTGACCAATTACAATAAATAAGAACTGAGTGAACCGTTACTGCGTAGTTGACAGTGTTAGTTCGACCGTGTTGGTTTACCATGTTTGTTTGATGTGTGTTGGTTTAACAGTCAGTAGTTGGACAGTGAATACTGAGTATCATACCTACATTTGAGTAGTACGGAGTGCATTCTGTGTTAACATATATTTCTGCGATAGGTTATTTTTAGATAACCACAACCAACTATTTATTTGTGTAATACCATTTTACACCAGATGTGTAAGCCCATGACATAACTGTAGTGTAGGACATCCTGTTAAGATAGTGAATATAAAGCATTGATTCAATGGTAAGTGGAATAGTGTGTGTGTGTGTGTATATATATATATGCATTTGGAAGGGCATAGAAACCTTGCCAAACAGACAATCAGTGCCTGGTGCAGCTCTCCAGCTTGCTAGCTTTTATCAAAATTGTTCAATTAATGCCAGCATAGAAAATGGACATTAAATGATGATGATGATGATATGTCCTTATATGAAGATACTCATGTTTCAAGCTTCATATGAGTTGAAAATATGTTTATTTGTTTTATGTAATATTATCTCATTATGTACGCCTGTTAGTGTATTATAACATTAACCATTTGCTGAATCTTTGAAACAACTGTAAAGATCAATCTTCATCCTGTAATATATACTTGTAATATCTTATATAAGTGAATTCACTATAATTTGATAGGTTTGTGAAGTGGTGTGCCAGATGATATCTTAATAATGAAAAAGTTATTTGATTAAATCCCTTTGAATTCTTGATTATATTAGATATTTAATTGAAACATCTGGATGTTATAAGTGCAAGTGTGGCTGTTTGGTTAAGAAGTTTGTTTCCCAACCACATAGTTTCGGGTTCAGTCCTACCATGTGGCACCTCAAGCAAGTGTCTTCCACTATGGTTCCAAGCCAACTGAAGCCTTGTGAGTCAACTTAATTGATGGAAATTGTGTAAAACCCATGTATGAATGTGTGTTTGCATGTGTTTCTGTGTTGGTTCTCTCACTGATGAATGGTGAGAGCCCACAATAATAAGGGCCAGACTTAGAATAAGCACATGGGGTTGATTTTTGATTTATTTGAGTAAACCTCTCAAGGCAGTGCTCCAGCATGCTGTAGTTCAATGACTGAAATAAGTAAGAGAGTAAAAGAGGGTATTATTTCATTAGAAACCTGATCCTAAAAGGGATTAACAATTCATTAGTCAGATGCCAGATTGCTTCCATCAGTGGATTAATGAGATTTTTTAATATATTTGGGGTGAGAAGGTAGTGAGCTGGCAGAAACGTTAGCATGCCTGGCGAAATGCTTGGTGGTATCTCATCTGTCTTTACGTTCTGAGTTCAAATTCCGTTGAGGTCGACTTTGCTTTTCATCCTTTCAGGGTTGATAAATTAAGTACCAGCTGCGTACTGAGGTTGATCTAATTGACTGGCCCCCTCCCCAAAAATTTCGGGCCTTGTGCCTAGAAAAGAATACATTTGGGGAGAGAGAGAGATTATTATGATATTTTGAGGGGAGGGGGAGATTAATATGATATATTTGGGGCAAGGGAAGATAATTACAATACATTTGGGAGCAAGGTGAGGATCATATTTATGGTGGTTTTCTGGAATTTTTCAGTGCATTTCCTGAAGCTTAAAGATAGCAAAATTTAAATGTGATTTACATAAGAGAGCAATACAAGAATATATAGTGATCTGGTATGGGTGTCTTTATGTAGTTCCTTGATCTGCTATAAATAGCAGTGAAATCTCACTCAAATTATATCCTATCTTAAAAAAGGAGACATAGGAGAATGTGGTTTTAGATATATTAGGATGCCTTTGATTTTAAGATTACTCAGTCAGGACTAGCCTGTGATTAAACAATAACAACAACAACAACATCAAGGATATTAATATATTCACAGGAGGCATGTTGTAGTACTTCTTATAACAAATATAACTAATGAGATTTTTAAATTAATTAGATTAATAAATATATTATGTCAACTTCTGTAATGAATCTGGTCATACATGTTAAAGAGGTATAAAGGTGGATATGGTAGAGCAACATAAAGGAAAAGGAGGAAGGTGGTGCTAAAGTAGAGGTTGGGCTGACATCTGGTTGAGGGATTGTGGGAACATACAACCTTCCTTGACTATAGATTTTACCAAGTTGAATCAAAAGTTTTTTTATATTCCAAACTTTAATTAAAAGTTCAGACAAATTCCATACGAACAATGTTTATTCATCAAAATATATTCCATCATATGCTATTGTCTGTTGCCATCATTGTGCCAGAAGTTCAATTGCACATTTATGCCATTTGCCTGGTTTAGAGGCCAAAAAACCCCCTACATCGGTTTTCAACCTCACCCACATTGTTGAACCTCCATCTGTCCAGAAAATGAACCATGACTTGGAAAAGGTTGTAATTTGATGGTGCAAGGTGAGGCAGCACTTCCCAGCCCCTCAAATTTCTCAAGTTTGCACTTGACCACATTGGCTCGGGCATTGTCATACTGTAAGAGTGCATGTCTTTGATTGCTGGGTAGCAGGCTTTCAATACACCATATACTTGCTGCAGTTATTGAGCATAAAGGTTAGCATTCACAGCATGACCATCTGGAGCAAGCTCAAAATGCAACAATACCTTGAAATTTCACCAAACACACAACATGACCTTCTGTTCAAACCGTCCGTGTTTGACACAAGGATCTGAAGCCTAGCCAGAATGAAGACGTTGATTTCTCTTATTGGAGTTACAAAAATAGATTTATTTTTCATCCCCAGTTACAATTTGATGCCAAGAATGCACATCTCGAGGATTTGCCAACAATTGTTTGCAGATGTTCACATGTTGTTGAACCTGTCATTGCTCAGTTCATGAGGCGCTTCTCAACAACATCTGTTCACAAGGCTGAGCTTCTGGAGGTAAAAGTTGATGGTGCTTTGCATGGGACTAAGTTCTGCTTACAATGTATGAGAGCTTGGCTGTTGCTTCCAAGCAAGGCCTCATCTTCCAAAGAAGATTTCACTGATTTTGGTTTGCCTTTGAGGCTGGTGTCACTTTCCTTAAAACATCTGGACCAGTTTTGTGCCACATGTTCATTGACAGTTCCTGGGATTTCCACATCATTAATGTCTTTTGCTGCTGCCCTTGCACTCAGTTCTTTTGTCCACATGTAGCAAAAATGGCTCTAATTGCAATTTTTTCATCATTCATTATCAAAGCCATAAAATAGTAAAGATTAATCTTTACATGTTATTTATGAAAATAAAGAATAAACAATTCAGCAACTATTGAACAAGTTTTATCCAATTAACATAGACAGATAAGTTGCTAAAAATCACCAGTGAAAATGTGAAAAAAATGTTTGAGCCAACCTGATATTTCATTGATTCATTGTTTAATTGTTGGGAAGAGATGTACTACCATTCATTATTCTTTCTATATTTCTATTAGTTATATCCAGTTTGTGAATAGTAGTCACAATACTACCAGTATCTGAATCATGGAAGCAATGTCTTTTTTCGAGTGGGTGGGTGAGGGAATGTCGGGTTAAAAAGTTTGCTTCCCAACCATCTGGTTTTGGGTTCAACCACTGCATGCTAATTTGGGCAAGTGCTTTCTATCATAGCTCCAAGTTGACCAAATCCTTGCAAGTGAATTTGATAGACAAAAACTGAAAAAAGCCTGTCATGTGTGTGTGTGTGTGTGTGTGTGTGTGTGTTTATCTCTTTGTCTTGATTTTGCATGATAGTTGTAAATGAATGTCACTATCATAGAAGCTGTGTCATTCATTTACAATATTCTACAAAAACATGTTTGGCCATGAAGAAATATTATCTTGCTGGGAAACAAGTAAAGGTTGGTTACAGGAAGAGCATTTGGCTGCAGAAAATCTGCCTCAGTAAATTCTATCTGATCTATGCAAGCATAGAAAAGTAGATGTTAAAATGATGGCAGTGGCAGTGATGATGTTGATGATGATGAAGAAGAAATTTGCCAGAAGGTGTTAAGAACAAATATACACATCATATAATCATGTGTTTAATGAGTTTAGAATTTATTATTTGTTCCCCAGATATTCTGTCTCTAACACAACTCCATTGTCTATCTTGGCAACACCCTTCTTCATCTTACAGTACTTTCAACAATGAACTGTTTATATAGAAAGATGAATTGATAGACACAAACATGCAAAATTACTATGGTTTCATCCCTACATCAAGATACACCCACATACAATCATAAAAACACTCAACAGACACATATACTGATATACAGCCATATACAAATATACACACACACACATACACACACAAACATACTCACATAGACATAACATATGCACATAAACACATGAACACATACATGTTCACACACATATAAATATATACACACAGACATGTATACACATATAGACACACATAAGCTATGCATGTGCATGCACACACACACACAATAACACATACATAGATACATATATGGTTACATTCTGGAATCTCAGTAAAAATGATTGTTGATTGTTCAACTTTGATTACTGTCTATTGATTATTTTCCTGTAATTTCCTCTCCATCATTATTAATTAACTCCCAGTTAAGACTGGAAATGACTGATGGCAGTGTTGGAATGTTGTGGCGTTGCAGTATCAAAATGGTATTTATAAAAATTATTCTTTTTTCTGATCATTCTACTCACCCCCTCCACCCCCACCATTCCTGCTCTTTTTATTCTGTAGTTTATTTTTCTTTTTCTAGTTTCAGTCATTGGTTTGTAGCCACGCTGGGGCACTTACAGTCTTCAAAGATTTGCTCAATCTCATCAACCTCTGTAAATGGCGTATATACATTATATATGATACATAGATATCTATTTTAATTTAATACTGCTTCAGTTGCATACGCTGGGTTATTTTTCAACCCAGCAGCTATTCACAATGTCAGTGAGTGTATTGTTCATTGTTTCCTATATATTGGAAGAGACAGATTTCATCTAGGTATGTGGATGCAAGTACATACCATTGACAAGGCGCAAGAAAGCCAAAATACATCAGGCATTTTTGCTGACTGCTGTCAGGATGATCATTCATCTCCCTTTGATATATATATATTAGATGACAGTTCTATTAATCCTGTTTTAGGCTAATTTGCAAAAATAATATCATACTCAATTCTGGTTATAACAAAGATTAGTCTATATCCACCTACCTACACATGCATGCATGCACATATGTCTTTGGAGCTGGTCATGTTTTTTTTTTCATGTCCATAAAACTTAAATTAACACAAGAAGTCAACTCAATAAAAACAGCTCCAACTATTTGTGTCAAGTGCTGCTTCTGTTCATTTGTTCACTCACTTGTATACATATTTGTGTGTGTATATGTGTGTACAGTGGGCTTCTTTCCATTTCCAAATCCACTCACAAGGCTTTGATCAACCCAGAACTATAACAGGAGACACTTGCCCAAGATGCCAAACAGTGGAACTGAACCTAAGACCTCAACCTCCTCAACCACACATCCATGCTTCTGCCTGTGGTATTTCTGCTCTTTTTCACTTGGTCTCAACACAAGGTACACTTCCAGCTGAATGATACCCTAGTTGCCCATATCTTATTCTGGTTGGCAGGTCATGTTTGTTAAATACACCATTTACTATAACACATGGATGATGATTCAATTGACTTGTATCAACACAAATATAGACATAATAATATTTATTCTACAAACACACACACATGTGTAGGTTTACCTTTTATTAATGTGCTTATATTGAAAACTTTCTAATTGTCTATGCATGAATTGTTGTCCAAACACTCATGTTTGTTTTCTGTTTTAACTGTAGGAATTACTCTCTAATTCAAATATGTACTCAACGACCTTTCTAAGAACACATGCTGTTTGACTTTTCTTTAACTTTAGTGCCACTAGGACCAGAAAATGTCGTCTTCTGGTGACACAGAAAATTAATTAAAACTGATATTGTATATAATTATATTGTGATCTCAGAGCATACCTTAATTTTCAATACTGGTTACCTCAACTCCAACATACAAACACACACATATAGGTAGGTAGGTCAGTAGGTAGGCAGGTAGGTAAGTCAGTCGGTAGGCAGGTAGGTTGGTAGGTACTTAGATAGATGAATAAGTAGATAGATTGATAAATAGATAGATAGGTATAGATGTGTGTGTGTGTGTGTGTGTGAAGAGAAGTAACATAGTGGTTAGTGTTGTGCTTATGATCACAAGATCATGGTTTTGATTCCCAGACCAGGCAGTGTATTGTGTTCTTGAGGAAAGCACTTCATTTCACATAGCGTTGTGATCACTTCAACATCTGGCATGTGGCACACTGTGCACCCGTGTACAGGCAATTTCAATTCCATAGAGGGAGTGAGCTAATGTACAATAAAACCATTTGATCATTATAAAAACAAATCATCTGTGCAGGTTGTTCAGCAAGAAATTGTGGGACCCTCATCTGTTGCTTACAACAAAATAGTGTACCATGTATGTGCATCCATGGCATGTTGGACAAGTGTCTTCGACAATAGCCCTGGGTCGACGATGCCTTGTGTGTGAATTTGGTAGATGGAAACTGTATGGATGTGTGTGTGTGTGTGTGTGTCTCTGTGTGTGTGTGTGTATGTGTGAGAGAGAGAGCTTGTGTGTTTGTGTGTGTGTGTGAGCCTGTGTTTGTTTCGCTGCCCCATCATTTGCCAACCAGTGTTGTTTTGTTTATCTTCTTATAGCTTAGTTGTTCAGCAGAAGACAATGATAGAATAAGTGCCAGACATAAGTACTGAGGTAGATCTGTTTGACTAAAACCTTTCAAGAATGTGTCCCAGTATGGCTACAGTTAAATGATTGAAGGAAATAAAAGATTTTTAAAAAATGATATATAGAGGATATATATATATATGTGGAGGTGCTGAAAAGTTCCTGGTTTTGGGTGAAAGAAAATACATGACGATCAGTTAATTATGATTTTATTCAACATATTCCCCGCTCAGATTCACACACTTATTGCAGCAGTCCTTCAGTTTCTGTAAGCCCTGTAAAAGAACTTGGAAGACTGGGCCTTCAGTCAAGCCTTTCGCTATACCCTTAAAGCCTGAAACTTTTCAGCACCCCCTCGTATGTGTGTGTGTGTGTGTATTATATAATATATAAAAAAAGAGGAGAGGTGGAGAGAGACATACACTCACCATGCATATATGTTGCACACATTAATAAAAGCAACATTGTGTCTAGTGTCTATTAGCAGACATCCACCTTCTCCACATCCACTGCCATTAAGTCACCCTGCTTAAAAAAAGAATAAACGTTTTTCATGTATCTAAACATAATCTATTTAAGACAGAAGATTTTACCAAAACAATTAGTATCAATTTAAACAGAAATAACATCGTCTAACGTTTCAACATCGGTCTGCATTTCTGTAAAGAGCTTATTTTAACTGATAAACTCTGCAGTTAACGTCCCAACAACTGTTTGTGATAATCTAATACTACCTAGGAAGTATCGTATTTATTACAATATATTCACCTCTATTAACCCTGCCTTTTATCGTCATCTCACCACCCTATTAAGGGTTTCGTTAAGAAAACAAGTGGTGCCCGTCAATTCAGAAAGATCCCCCTATTAACTATGTTTTTGGTGTGTTAAGGACGCCAACCTCCTTAGATTTCTATCCACACATTACATTGCATTAAGTCAGTCAAAAAAACCTGTTATGCTACGGTATCACGTCATCATCATCACGTTCACTTTTCCATGCTTGTACGGGTCAGACGGAGTTCAGTGAGGCAGATTTTCTGTGACCAGATGCCTTTCTTGTCATCAACTCTTACCTGTTTACAATCAAGATATTTCCCCATGAAGGACATTATTTGAATGATGGTGACACTAGTTTACAACTACCATGCAGTATCAAGACAAGGGGACACACACACACTCTCTCTCAGCGAGCTTCTTTTAGTTTCTATCTAACAAAATCCATTCGCAAGGTTTTGGTCAGTCCAGGGCTATAGTTGAAGACATTTGCTCAAGGTGCCACACGGCGGGACTAAATCCCAAACTCTGTGTCTGGGAAGCCATGCCTGCACCTGTCAATACCAATTGTTTACGATAATTTTCCATTTTCAATTTTCAATCATAGACAACCAAAATGCCAGATCTCTCTCCCTCCGCTCGCCATGTATGTATGTGTGTGTGTAATGTGATACATTAATATAACATGGATGGAGATGGAGACAGCCAGTCTTATCAAATCCAGAGCTTATCATAGAGGGAAAAGACTTCCATTTCAAGTTATATATTTGATAGTTTAAGCTGCACTCCACTTTTGCCAGGCCTGTTCTGAGGAAAATATAAAATGCAGCTAAACCCTGACTTCTTCGTTGAATGTTTCAGCCTACACAAAGCCTGACCGTGAGCATATAAGGCTCAGGGTGATTTTAGGGATGTTTTTTTGGTGGGGAAAAAAAGCGCGCTTTTTATACCCGAAAATACGATAATTCACTTTGCTTACACAACTAAATGCTCGTGAATAAAACGTATTAATGTCACGTAATCCGTTTCTCCCCTCTCTACACTTCTTACAAATCTGTGTATTTGTGTTTATATGAGAAGTGAATATTTAAGATACCAGTGACGGACGGCAATTAATGAAAGAAAGAAAAAAGGAAAAGAAAATAAAGAACCCTCATAAATCAGATCTGGTTTACTTTAAACATTATAAATCAGTTAACGCCTACAGTAATAAACTGGCCAGTGAAATTTATACCTTTGTAATATCATTGTATCAGTCAGTGTATTTGTTTGCCTGGAGCAAAGTTTTGTGTATAGTGGGTGTGTGTGTGTGGCTGATACTATTGTTCTGTAAATTAAGTTCTGTAGTTTTATTTATTTGTCTGCTTATCTAAGAAACAAATCTTCAGTCAAGTCCCTCTATTCATGCAAAAAAAAACTTGGTCTTTTCAATATCGTTTACATCATCATCAAACCCACCACCTCTCTCTATTTCTCATCATCATCATCGCCATCATTTTGTCATTGTCTTCGCCGTCATCTTCATCGTCATATTCGCCTCCAAAACTATCATCTTCATTGTTTTTGCTATGATCATTTTTTTTAAACATTTATTTTTCAACGTTCACATGACCTACATAAGTCTTCCGATACATATTTTCACTTGCTTGTCTCACTGCCTCTTGCTATTTCTTCTATGAAACCCAGCGTCATGAGATCTAACCTCATCAATTTCCATGGCCCTGTAATCTCTTCGGTCACTTTCTGCTATCATCCATTCATATCAAATCTCCAGGCCTGTAGAGTTGTCTTTCCTGCACACTTAAGCTACTTTCTCAGCTTATCCTGGTATACTCCTCCATGAACCAACAAGCGGAGCTTCTATGTGATTATTAGATCTGCTGGAAATAGCAGTCAAATATCCTCCAAATCATCTCCTACAGTCTTGAAAGCAAAGATGCCCTTTCTATTGCCAACCATTTTGTCATGTGTACTGGGTGTGTTTTCTCATGCCACCAATATTAGAGAGTTTGGATAAAGGGACTGCAGTACTCTACATATTCTCTGCTTATTTGCCAACCACATTACAGTGTGTGCTGAGTGCATTTTTGTGGTTACTAACTCTAGAGAGATTGTCTCACTCACCGGTTACTGTTGCAGAAGATAGATTTTATAGGCATTCTCCTGTGGCCCTAGTACAGAAGGGTGGCCCCAGTACAGAAGGGTGGCCCCAGTACAGAAGGGTGGCCCCAGTACAGAAGTCTAGTTGTTTACATCTCTGGATGGCCTTTGGCAACTCTGGTGCCCAGTTTTGCAGTGGAAGGGGCTGAAACACCTAAAGAGTTACTTCACTGCTTAATGAAACATCAACTCCTACATTTGAAGATGAAACATAACATTTTCAGGATATAAATGTCAACCTCTTATATATATATATATTGATATGTCTTGGGAGGGTCATTATGCCAATAATAATAACATATGCATTGGCTCTATATCACTTCTTTATTGTTAGTCAATTGGTTAAATATCTAACCAACTAATTGATCATTTGTTTAATGTGTTGGTTAAACAATCAATGAATTACATTATTTACATTATCTACATTTGACGGATATTCGTCCTCATCTTGTTTGTTGTTAACACAACGTTTCGGCTGATATACCCTCCAGCCTTCGTCAGGTGTCTTGGGGAAATTTCGAACCTGGGTTCTCATTCCTATCGATGTTACTATTATTATTATTATTATATTATTATTATTATTATTAATCAGGTCGCTGCCGTGAATCGAACTCGGAACCTTGGGGTTAGTAGCCCGCGCTCTTAACCACTACGCCATATGCCCGTGGGCAATTATGGGGTGAATTTTTAAGGCTTATAAATCTATTATTTTTCTATCCTTCCTCAATACCGGTTCCCATATGCTATTCATATCTGCACTCGGTCTGCTT
>NC_068990.1:16710872-16719132 GCF_001194135.2 Octopus bimaculoides
ATCCCACAGGGGGAGGTGGTTTCCATTTTTCCATACATGATCAGCTATACCCAATTTATCGATATCTCCTCGTGTCACAGCTTTGCGATGTTCTTCTACCCTTATTTTGAGGGGGCGACATGTTTCGCCTTTGTATAACCTACCACAGCTGCATGGGATGGAGTACACGCAGTTTTTGGTCATATTCTCTTCTGTTGGTGGTTTTACCCGAAGGAGATATTTGCGAAGTGTTGTATTGCTCTTGAATACAACAAACAAGATGAGGACGAATATCCGTCAAATGTAGATAATGTAAATAATGTAAATAATTCCTCATCTCTTAAATATAGAACAGAATCAATGAATTGTTTGACAGTCAAAGCTTTTACATCATTATTTGCAACCTTCTCAGTGATTTGCCCTCTCTCTTCAAGGTCTGCTCTGAGTCTGTTTGAGAGGTGATCTTATACCTGTGTCTATGTACGCTTGTATATATGTATGCTTATAAAAGGAGGTAAGGGTGAGAGTAAAAGAAGAGTTTGTATGTGTGTGTATACCCATGTGACTGTATGTATGTGTGTGAGTGTGTGTGTATTAGCCATATATATATATATATATATATATATATATATGTGGTGGGATTACTGATGGTGGTAGAAGCTGTGAATAACTGGTTTTGACAGGGAATGGAGGACATTTGGGAAATAAAAATTACTTAGAATGTAGTGAGGGTTGGGGTTGAGCGGTTGAGGGCAATTAATAGTAATAGCAATGGTGGGTAATGTGTGTGTGTGTGTGTATGTGTGTGTACGGGTTGGGATTTGGAAATGTTTAAGAAAATTGATGGAGTTGGAGGGAGAGAGAAAGACAGAATGGTTGGATGGGTGAAAGAAGATATAATTTGGTGCTTTAAAAACTGTTGCCATTTTAGAAGATGTTAGAAAATGCTCCAAGACATGTCACCTTCACTGGCACATCTCATCCTTACCTATATTACCCCATCACCCTGACATTTCAAACAGTAATCTAACCTTCCACCCTGTTACTGGTTAATAGATTTTTTTTGTCAAGGGGAGATGACAACGTATAGGGAGGGGGGAGGTGAATTACTGTTATATTAAGGTCACATGATGTCTTTGGCAGTGGTCCAAAAAGTCTTCTTAGCATTTAGCAATGATATTTTAATACTTTGGAATATGGGTGTTCAGAGAATGTGTGCATGTCTAGACATTTATGTGTGTGTGTGTGTTTGTAAATTTATGTAAGGGTGTGTATGTATAAGTGCATGTATGTATTAGTGTATGTATGTGTTTATATATCAGTACTTGTTTGGATGTATGAGTGCATATGTATTTATGTATGAGTGTGCGTGCTTCTGTAGTGTGAATGTGCTTTAGTAATGTGTATGTGTGTGTACATTTATATGAGTGTGTAGATGTGATTTCTGCATATGTATTTATAAGTATTCATGAGTGTGTGTATGTGTGTGTGTGTGTGTGTTATTGTTGTCCAGGTCAACTCTGGTTTAATGTCAAAAATCTTTTAACTGCAAGGACTACATTATCCAATGCACCTTTTCTTCTTTTTTTAAGACTGTAGTCTGTATTTTGATTGAGATTTGGTTGCTATTTCTGGCAGATTGAAGCTCCCTTGTTACATTTTTTTTTTTTGGTATAGTCATATATGTATGTTCGTATGTACATATGTGTGCATGTATGTCTGTAAGTATGCATGTATGTATGAATGCATGTATGTTTATATGTATGTATATATGAATGTATGTATATGTGTAATGGTGAGGGTGGATAGCCTAGTGGTTAGGGTGTTGAATTCATGATCAGGAAATCACAGTTTCAATTCCTAAACCAAGTGATGTATTGTATTCTTGTGTAAAACACTTCGTCTCGCATACCTCTGTGATTACTTCCACATCTGATGTATGATAGTCTGTGCACCTGTTCAGGTAATGTCAATTTGATGGCAGGTACAGAACAAACATTTGATCAATATAAACAAATCATTTGTGCAGGTTGTTACTGCAAGAAATTGCAGAACCATTTTTCTTGGTCTACAAGTGACCATCATCATGTACATATAAGTATTTATATATAGTATTTATACCCTTGCTCTTGGGTACCTTTAATAGAGGCAACTGTTTTACAAGCATTCAGGTGAGGCTTCCAATCTGAAGAGGATACCTCCCCTCACCCCACTTGAAAAAACTATAGGTACTGCCCCTTTCACTGTAACCCTTCAAAAGCCAGTCATCACCCATGTATGAGTATGATCTGGTAGCATGCACCATACTTTTGCTAATTGTCTTAGGTGTCTGTAGTTGTGAGGGGACATAAACATTTTCTTGACTCTGCCATGCTTTGACCCAGCAGCATATCCAGGATGCGACATCTGGGGAGAGAGAGAGAGAGATGTGCCAGAACTCAGTTGCAACTCATTTTCAGTTGAGTTGACTGGAGCAATGTGGAATGAAGTTCCTACAGTTCTATATTTAAGAGATGAGGAATTATGTACATTATTTACATTATTTACATTTGACGGATATTTGTCCTCATCTTGTTTGTTGTTAACACAACGTTTCAGCTGATATACCCTCCAGCCTTCATCAGGTGTCTTGGGGAAATTTCAAACTGGGGTTCTCATTCCTAAGGTATTTTTCGATGTTATCATAATAATAATTATAATAATAATAATAATAATAATAATAACATCGAAAAATACCTTAGGAATGAGAACCCAGGTTCGAAATTTCCCCAAGACACCTGATGAAGGCTGGAGGGTATATCAGCTGAAACGTTGTGTTAACAACAAACAAGATGAGGACAAATATCCATCAAATGTAAATAATGTAAATAATGTATGAAGTACCTTGTTCAGAGACACAACACACAGCCTGTGGGTTCAGGAATTGAACCAACAACATTATAATCATGAATTGAATGCTCTACCATAAGGCCATGTTCCTTCACATCCCTCCAACACCTCCAAATAACTGGAGGGTCTTCATTATATTGTTGTTGTTATTGTTTAATCATCAATCATTTTAGCTTTTATGATTGTGAAAACAACATCCTAATCACTTGGACGCACAAAAGATATTGGTTTAAGATCCCTTCTATCCAAAGGGATTTTCAACCAATATTTACTTGATATTATTTATTGTTTTATTTGCTTTGAGATTTAGCATTTCTATAAAAGAATTCACATTCTTAAAGTTTCAACAACATGCACACACAGACACACACACGTGTGTGTGTGGATGTGTTGTAAAAACATTAAAAAGCTGTTAAGTTAATTATATACATCTAGAATTATATTTATATAAATTAAGTATAATAATGTAAATACATTCTCTCTCTACCCTTGATTTATGGAAAAATCAGGAGGCATGGAGGGGTTGGGGAGGCTCCTGAAGATCCATTTCATGTTTAGTTGATATCAAAGAAGACCTACTCTCCCTCCCAAACCATTACGTTACCTCCATTTCTTCCACAAGTCAAGGACATTGTTGTACATAATTAATTTATATAACTGTAATTATGATTATGTTTAAATTATTTCATTGTGAAGGCTTTCTAATGTTTAGATTTAATTCAGCATGACTGATTTATGTTCTCTTATATATATTTGTGTGTGTGTGTGAATAGATATATACACACTTGCTCATATTCACACATGCATATACTTATGCACCTACACTTGCAATCAGATACATTAAATGTGTTAAATATAGTTTGGGTTGCCTTTTTGTAAACTGCTTTTGTACAATATTATCCTCTTCAGATTTGGTAGTAACAGAATATTTATTTGAACCTTTATAATATTGGTCTGTCATCTTCTCTAGAGCTGGCCTTTAAGTTACTATAAGAAAACTAAATCTTTTCTTGATGAGATCATTAGAAATTCCTTATAGGTTATAAATATTGTGAAGAGGCGAGGTCACAAAGTACATAGAAATAAGCAAAATATATGAAGCTCTAAGTTAACAAATTTGTCCTCTTTACTACCCAATAGACAACTGTCTTTTTTTTTCTTTCATATTTTATGTGAGATTCTTTCATTATTAACAGACAAAAGAAATAATCACATTTCTTTGAATACCAATGTTAATTCAGGCAAAAATTGTCTGAGTTTCTGAGTGGAAGAATTATTGTCATTATATACTAATATATTTTTACTATTACCATTGAATTAGCATTGTTGTACGTAAGAATTAGTGTCCTGATCTTGGTTGTTGTAGTCACAGTGTTGCCACCATTATACTCTTCAGTCTTCTTCAAGAATTATCATTATTGTTTACTGATATGGTTGTATTAGTGTCTTCATCTTGGTTGTTATAGTCAGTGTTTAGCTACTGTCAGGAACTATTATTATTATTACTATTATTATTATCATTGTGATACACTGATATGTTATTTACTACTGTCCTCATCTTGATTGTTATAGTTACATTGTTTTGGCCATTGTACCCTCCAGCCATCTTCAGAAATCATCATTATTATATACTAATTTTGTTGTAGTAATATCCTCATCTTTGTTGCTTTAGTTACAATATTTTGACATTAGTCTGATTAGAACAGTAACTTTACCTCATATATAGCCACCACTCTCTCTGCGGCAAGTAATTTTTTAATGGCAATCAACTGGTTGGCTGCAATTTTTCTGTGGAGTATTTAATTTTACTGAATTGTGACAAGAGGTTATTGAAAAAATGTTAGTAAAAGAGAAGAGGTAATGATTAAAAAAAAGGGTTTGAGAAGTACTGATCTAAGATACATAATAAACAGGTCTTGGAGAGATATTTTAGCAAAAAAAAAAAAAAGCAAACTGCTTCAAACTTCCTTGATGCAGGGAAATGTTCCAGGAATTGAATCCATGATCTTGCAATCGCAAGTGCAACACCTTGATCACTAGGCTATGTGCTCTCAATATAAATATAATCATTATCAGCACCCTTTAACATCTGTTTACCATGCATGTATACATCTTGCCTTGTTGACCTGTCTATTCTCGGCATTTGATTTTTTTATTTGATGAATTACATTTACTTCTGCATGTCTCTCAGTTCCTATAGAATTAAATGTAATTCTCCATGGAACTGAGAAGTCAACATGAAATTTTGCTGGAAGGTTTTAATTCAGATCTCTTTAAAGCAGGAAGTTTGTGCCATAGAATCAGGGAGGTTAGTATCAAAAGGGTTAAGTGATATCCCACTGTCATTGAATGATGTAGTCTGGTATTCACTGTGTTTAAACGAAAAATGACTGGATGGTCATATCTGGGATGTTTTTGAACATAGGTTTGCTTAACTTGTTTCATTACCATGAAATAGTCTTTCTTTCAATAAATTTTGAAAATAACAAAGAATTCATTAAAATAACTTTTTTCATTATTTAAGCAGGTATTTGGAATATAAATTAACGTGAAATTCTGATGGAAGGAAGTTTTCATTTAAATCACTTTCAAACAGGAAGTCTGTATCATGTAACCAGGGGTGATCCCAGGTGGTTCGATAATTGGATGATGTAATCTGGGATTTACTGGGATTAAATACCTTTGTTTCAGTCCATGTAGTCATCAAAGAACAATGTTGAGTCAGGTTGGATTCCTACCTGAAATAGATTTAAGAGATTAACTAACAATTGATATATATAATTGGAATAACTACATTGTTGTTGTTGTTGTTGGTCATGGTGGTGGTGGAGGTACCAAACTGTAATTATGCCATAAATTATGAAACTAATATAAATGAATAAATAAATAACATGAATGTTTGGTATAAAGTTACCAGTGATGTATGTGTAAGCATTATAGACATTGAATTATAAACCTGAAATCATAAGTTCTTTGCATTGACATGAAAATAAATGCAGCTAACTAAAGAGTGACTCATCTGCTATCAAGTCTTATAAACCGTCTTATGGTAGGAGTAATGCGCGCGCACACACACACACACACACACACACTCACACACACACACTCTCTCTCTCTCTCTCTCTCTCTCTCTCTCTTTCACACACACAAACACACACACACTCTCTCTCTCTTTCATACACACACACACACACTCATACACTAGAGTAACATTTCAAATCTTTCCCAGAGAACATTACATGGGTGTCAATAATATCCACTTAGTGGTTATACAAAGTTTTTTTTATTATTTTTATTTACTTTTGGATAGTATTATTATTTATATTTTTCTTTCTTACCTTTTATTCACAGAGAAAGTTTATAGTATATGTTTTTTTAATTTTCACATGGATTTCAAGGTTTATGGTATGTTTAATAGTTAAACCTGCTTACAAAGAAGGAAGTTTTACAGGCTGTTACTTTTTAAGGTCACTCATTGCATAGGATTTTGCTATTGGTTTTTGATTTTTTCTTTGAATATTCACTTAATGTTCTTTATATTTATTTTATAACTTTATTTGTATTATGCATTTATAACAATAACAGAAGTGTGTATATGTATGTATGTATGTATGTATATATATATATATATATATACATACACACACATAATGCATTTTTTACATAATTGCTTAAGGCTGACCTGACAAAATGAATATAGGTGAAGTTGCAATTAAATTACATCTATTATGCTTTTTTAAGATTATTTTGTTTTATTTTTATTACTATTTTATTTTTTTAATTTATATATTTATACATTAAAAATAACTAGTTTGCACTTAATAAACCTTGGCTATGTAACTCAATCATCTGACTTTTATATTTACCTTATATTTTGGGTCAGTATATTTCTTGATTACCTTCTCTCTTGTATTTCTGCAAATCTTGGACACAAGATAGAATGAATCAATGAAACAAACCTTGATATGGTTGCTCGACCTGCTAGAAATAGCAGCCAAGTTTGTATCCGTTTTATTTTTAATGGCTTGATCTGGAGGAAGACGTTGTGGCTCTGGCCTTTGCAGGCACTTAGTTGTACTGTACCATCATGAAAATGAAGAACACATTTGATAATAAATAGAAACATTATTATTTCTAAATCTCTCAAAGAGAGATATTCAGTAACTGTTCTTTGACGTAAAGACTATTTGCCAACATAATGTGGCTGTCCTGGAAGGGATGATTGTTACTGTTGTTTAACTCCAGGAAACATTGCTTCCAGCTGGCTATACAACACAATACCTGTGTCCTTATATTTTCGAATAGGGTGTCCAGCACCCCCATCCAGCACAAAGCAACAATGCAATTTAGAAAATGAAAACAAAAGAAAAAATGGATGGATGGTCAAAGTTGGTATGCTTTTAATCATAATTCTGGTTATTCAGTGCCAGTGTGGGTCTAAACTACAATAACAACTATACCAAGAGAACAGAACATAGGTCTGTTTATTTGTGACATAGGATTTCCATATTCCTTATCTGTTCATAAGAATTAAATGATATTGAAATATGTGCTAATTTTAGCCCTTTTGGTACCAGTTTGCCTGACAATGCCTCAGGTTCCTGTTTGAAAATTATCTGAATTAAAACCTATTAAGATTTCATGTTAATTTGTTCCAAACACCAGTTTTAATCCTTTAACATTCAAGTGAGTCTGTTGGATGCAATACTTATTTATTCACATTGTTTTGAATTATTCATGCAATATTCCATAGCTTCAAGACTTTGATTATGTGATCGTTAGTTTTAGACTGAAGTTGTAGGATAAGGTATGAAAAGCCAGATCTGGCAGGTTTGAACATAAAACAGAATATTTTGGCTGGGTGTGGCCAGTTTAAAAGCTAAAAGGTTAACATTGACAAATTTATTTCACAAAATTCTTTGTTATTTTCTAAATTAATCCAAATAAAGCGGAGTATTTCAACAGAAATATGGTAACAAAATGTTTGCTAGTATTCCATCTCATCTCAGTACTTTTGTTTTATTGTTAAGTTCTGAGTAGGGTTACTGAGCAGCCTCTAGGGATAATAAGTAAACTGTTTTGTGTTCTTTGTAGTTTTGCTGTGGGGAGAGACTCCAGTGGTTTCAGGGAGATTTGGTTACTTGTTTTAGCAAGTTGAGGAACTACATATACCTCTTCTTAGTACATTGTCCTAATGTAGTATTATCTGCAGATATTTTCATATCTTCTCTCTGAAATGCTTGCAGACAGGTGTACAAACAGAATTGGCCACTGTGCCATGTATATATATATATATAGATATATATATATATATAATGTGTTATGTGTAATATTCATTATGTAATGCATAATATTTCTATATTATAATAGCTTATGTAGTAAATGTTGTTTG
>NC_068990.1:16719251-16723597 GCF_001194135.2 Octopus bimaculoides
AGAGAGAGAGAGAGAGAGAGAGAGAGAAAAAAACAGGTAATAGTCTTTTTGTAAATAAACAAATGAGGAATGTGTTCTATTTAAATTTATTTTAAGGGAATAAATATTATTCTTTTGAAAATTAATATTCATTTCTTTATTTTGTATAAAAGCACCAACAAATTTGATAAAAATTAAATTATAATCATTATTGTACGTCTACCATATTCCTTTATATTCCCCATGGTGGCAAAAGTATAATTCTCTAAACTCGACCCATCATATGACAAGTAGCATTCTGGTTCATTATATAATGTACAATGTTCTACATGAGCATAACATTGGTTATGTAATGCATAACATCACATAATCTGCAATATGCACTGTTCATTATGTAATGTGTAATTTTCATTTATGATATGTAATACTTCTTGTATAATCTGTAGTATTCTTTATGCAATGTGGAACATTTTCATGTAGTGTGTATTGCTTAAATATATGTTTATAATTTAGCATATAATGTTTATCATGCAATGTGTAATGTTCCTTAGGTAAAGTGAAATTTAAAGGTAACCTTCATTTGCCTTATCACAGTACTATCATAAAGCTATTTTTGCAGCTTTAGTAGGATCATTGCTGCCACACAATGCTCCACTGCACCCTGATGGTGACTGTAGCCAGTGGTGGACTGGGTCTAAAAATATTGGTTGCCAGGAGACTAAGGGGGCCCGTTTGCAACTACAATGCTATCATTTATTTATTTTAAAAAAATTTTTTTTTTTGTTAAAAGTGTTCTTTTCAACTGTCTACAAACACAGCCAGATGTGGAATAATTAATGCATTCTTCCAGGAGTGAATAGAAAAATCTCAGACTTGAGAGGATGGGCCCCTATATATGGATTCTAATGGTGCAGGGGCCCACTTGCCATCGGACAAGCTGGCAACCTGGCCGGTCCACTACTGACTGTAGCTGTTGGTCTGTAACTGCTTATTCGTCAGACCTGTGTCTACTTATTTTGCAGCTGTCCTACATATCTGAGGGAACACTCCACCATCTGCCACCTGTGGATGTGCCCGGTACCTGTCAGCTCTGGTTCATGAAGATTGCGATTCATCAGACATATAATACGGCAACCAGAACACAGGCTACCACACACTGCATTGACATGGACACCCGCTAGGAGCAAACGAGGGAGAGGAAGACCTCCCAAAATCTGGTGCAGTACTCTCTACAAGGACTTAACAGGAACTGCAATTGACCTGGACTGAAGCAAAAATGGCTGCAGCAGATTGCTGTTGGTGGAGACAACTCGTTGCCCAATGTTCCGTGAGGAACAGGAGGTAGTAAGGCTAAGACTAAGAAGTAAGATGTATTGTCACATAAGGAGCAATGTTTCTTTTTAATGTGATAGTTTCATATAATGTGTGATGTTCCTGTGTAATACATCGTTCTTCATATCATGCGTAATGCTTCTCATGGAATGCATAAAATTCATGTGTAAATATTTCTCATGTAACATGTAATTGTTTCTCAGGAGTATGTACTTTAAACCAATACTTGCACATCATTCTATATGCTAACATATATCACACACACACACACACACATCAACAACATCATCATCAACATCATTGCTGCCATTGTCTGAATGTTCGCTTTCCCATGCTTGTATCTCTCAGACAGAATTCTTTGAGGCAGATTTTTTTAATTCTGATGCCCTTCCTGTCACCAACCATCACCAGTTTCCAAGCAAGCTATAGTATCTCCCTGTGGCTGGACATGGTTTCACAGAATATTGGAAATGTATGATTCTGCTTGTATGAGGGAGAGGCTTGCTTACAACTGTGATGCAGTGCCAAGATGAGGGGGAGAGAGAGGGAGGGAGAGAGAGAGAGAGAGAGAGACACACACACACACATACACACACAATGAGAGAGACTGCAAAAGCTTCTTTCAGGTTCCAACTACCAAATCCACAAGGCTTTGTTTGGTCAGCCTGAGGCTGTAGTGAAAGGCACTTGCCCAAGGTGCCACACAATGCGACCGACCCCTGAACCATGTGGCTGGGAAGCAAACTTCTAACCACACAGCCATGCCCGAATACTTATCTGTATGTGTGTGTGTGTGTGTGTGTGTGTGTGTGTGCGTGTGTGTATGAACTGAGCATATATAATATTGGTATCTCATAGTGGGCCCAAGGCTACAGATTCACAAATAAACAAATATAGTGAATCTAGCCAATTTATCCCAGCGGAATGAAAATCAAAGCCAGCCATGAGGAGAGTTTGAACTCAGGATGTAGAAATAGAAAGTATTAAACAACTAAATACTGAGAGGTATTTAGTCTCTTCTTCTTCTTCTTCTTCCTCTCTCTCTCTCTTTCTCTCTCTCTCTCTCTCTCTCTCTCTCCAATAACCTACACCCTGCTACCTACACAGAACAATACAGCAGGCCTCAGGTGCTCAAGTGCAGTATGAAAATAAAAACTGGTTTTAACTTTTCTTTAAAAGCTCTTTCTTTTATGCTGTAAATACCATCAAGCAATTCCTAAATGTCATAGCATTCTGGTTTGCTGTCTGCTTATAAATGATATACCATAACTTTATGGAGAAAAATACAGTTCAGTCTTTATAAATGATATGTGTGTGTATAGTATGTATAGTATGTATATGTGTGTGTGTATAGTATCTATATGTATGTATATATTTGTGTGTGCATGAATATGTATGCTTGCATGTGTAGTATGTATATGTATGCATATTTGTTTGAATATGTACGTATAATATATGTGTGTGTGTGTGTGTATCTATGTTATAACTTTTATGTATATATTTATAATAGTATTCATATCTTATATTCACAATTTATCTAAATAATTATAGGTCTTCACATTTTATAGTCATAACTTAGCTATCTCTTTATTTATATAAATATGTGTGTGTGTGTATACGTTTGTGTATGTGTGTGTGTGTGTGTGTGTGTGTATATATATATATATATATATATATATATATGTATACACATATATATACATATATATATAAATGGTGTGTATATTTAATATATCATAGTTCTTTATATTCCATACACACAGTTTATCTATCTATTATATTATAATTCTTAATATCTTATTTTCACAATTTATCTCTCTATATATTTTCATATCTACCTACCTACCATCCTCTATCCTTCCTTCCTTCCTTCCTTCCTTCCTTCCTTCCTTCCTTCACTTTATATATTAAAGTGATTGTATGTGTATTGAGAGTTAAAAAGCCACATTACGGCACTTAGAAATTTTTTATACAGCAGCATTTTCCCCCCCAAGGTGAAGGTCATATACTAAATAATTTCTTCTGAAATTTGTTGCTTTTTTTAATTTCTCAAGATAAAAACTGAAAATATTATCATATATCAGTGAGCTTTACAACAGACAATGGAAAAGTTACTGATTAGAAAAATTATTCATTTAGAATAATAATTATGGAAATTAATACAGATTTTTTTTTTTTGCTTTGTTAAAAAGAGCATGTTTACACTGAAAGTTTCAAAGGTAAAATTGTGTTGTAGATTCTCTGTTTTTTTATTATTTTCTATGATTCCAATATACAGACATATATGTGGAACAATGTTTTTTCACATTCATTATGTAATTATGAAATGGAGTTTCAAAGCAATATTCATTGTATGTGAGATGTCATGCACTATATGTGTGTGTGTGTGTGTGTCTATATACACATATATAAACATACATGCACACATACACACATATATATATATATATATATACAAACACACACACATATACATATGTATAATATATGAGGTCTGACCAATAAGTATCCGGACTGTTGCCATAGTAACGAAGCTAAAGTATGCAGAGTGAAGCCACCTGGCACAGATTGATCTTGAATTCTACTGTGCATGTGCACTAAATTTTAACATTCTAGCTCACTTCTGCTGTTTACAGAAGTGCTTGGAAGGTAGGTGTGTAGTGTGTGATCATTGCATTGATCTTGACAGAGAAAGTTGTCATGGTGATATCTACTCAGAGGCCTACGCTAAGTTGCAGAAAGTGTATGGAGAGGCATGTATGAGCTGCACACAAATGTATGAGTGGTTCAGACATTTCCAAGATGGCCGAGAAAATGTTGATATTGACGAACATTCTAGGAGACCCGCAACCAACAGAACTGAGAAAAACATGTCTGATTCAGTTCAGTCCATTATCACTGAAGATTTGGGTATGAGATGCATGTCTGCCAAGTTGGTGGTAATTAAACATCTTTATTGACCTGGTTGATTAAGTCAACACCCCCCCCCCCACACACACAGGCATGTCTTTTATCCTCTACTTGTTTCACTCATT
>NC_068990.1:16723607-16733676 GCF_001194135.2 Octopus bimaculoides
CCCCCCCCCCCCCACACACACAGGCATGTCTTTTATCCTCTACTTGTTTCACTCATTAGACTGTGGCCATACTGGGGCATAGGTTCAGGCATGGCTGTATGGTAAGAAGTTCGCTTCCCAACCATATAGTCCTGGTTTCAATGCCACTGCATAGCATCATGGGCCAGTGTCAACCCCTATAGCCTCAGGCTGACCAAGTCTTGTAAGAGGATTTGGTAGATGGAAACTGAAAGAAGCCTGTCATAATATATATATATATATATTAATACCGATACAATGTACATTGGTTTATATGTTTCTTTGTTGCAGTTTTATTAAAGTTAGTCTTTAATCCTGCCTATATATTGATTGATTGAAATAATGTGGTTATTAAGCTTTTAGTTTTATATTACTCTACAAAAGACGGTAGAGATTATAATTTTTGTATGACTTAATAGAGTTGTCACTGTTCAGTTATGTATTTAGGAGTGGTTGTAATTTACTTATTGAATTTTTTTATTGATACTGTTGTACATAGGGTAAATGTGTTTGAAAGTTGTGGTTTCATTGGTATGTTTGTTCCCTAACAACACTTATTTTAGTGCTGTTGACACTGCCTGATTGACTGGTACTGCCCAGGTGTCGAAACCATAATGATATCCCTGGGGCAGCTGATGATGGAGGTTTGTTGGTATGGCTGTTTTGTATATGTGGAATAGTATTATTGGATTGTTGGTATGGCTGTGGAATAGTATTATAACACATCCTTTTGATATATATGTATTTGTGTGTGTGTTTTTCTCCCTGTAATTTAGTGGTTTAGCAAAAGCAACTAATAGAATAAGCACCAGGCTTAAAAATCAAATACTGAGATCAATCTGTTTGACTGAAATTCTTCAAGGCAGTGCCCCAGAATGGCAGTGCCCCAGCATGGCAGTGCCCCAGTATGGCAGTGCCCCAGCATGGCAGTGCCCCAGCATGGCTGCAGCCTAATGACTGAAACAAATATATATACACACACACACACACACACACACACATTATACACATTATATGTGTTTGTGGGTGTGTGGGTGTCTGTGTATGTGTGTAGAAGAGACAAAATTAGCAGTGACCACGATCACATCGTGAGCAGCTGCTATACTCCACTGTCACCAAACTGGTTGTGTTGAAAAGGTTCCAGGTAGAAATGTTGTCATGTAGGTAATATGTCAGCATTAATTTAGCAGGGATGTGTGGATGTGAGGGGGAATATGTTCTTAGGTAAACAGACACAATGAGATCCTGTACCACCCTAAAGGCAATATTTGTATGGAAATTTCAAATAAGAGGAACCAAATATAGATATTAGATTAAAGTCTCTTTCATCTTTGGAATCATGGAATCACGTTTATTGGTTCTTAATTCTACCTTGTATGGATTTAGTTAGCAGCAGCGGTGGCGGCGGTGGTGGTGGTGGTGGTTGATGGCAATAGAGAGGATCATGTTGAGGAATGTTGGTAGAGGAGGTAGAGGTGACCCATGTCAGTCCAATAGATTTATGCTCAAAGATATTCCGTCTTTGACCATCCTGACTTTTTTTGCTAAAGTATCTAGGACTACATTAGCATTTTTGTTTTATTTGACTTTCTTTAAATCAGTAAGATGTAATTTGAGGAATATCTGACTGTTTTCTCTATCAGGTCAAGCAATAATTACAAAGTGGGTCCATCACTGGGGTCACTTCGTCTCACAACTACATTGAAACTTTCTCTCTTCCTTGTGATGTGGTTCAATTTTCTGATCAATGAGGTGAAGTGTGTGTGCATATGTGCGTGTGTGTGCATATGTGCATGTGTGTGCATATGTGCGTGTGTGTGTGTGCTTGTCTCCTAGCCTTGATGTTGTGTGGTGAAGGCACGTGGCTTAGTGGTTTGGGTATTTTGGCTCATGGTTGTCAGGTTATGAGTTTGATTCCTGGTGGAGTGTTGTGTCCTTGAGCAAGACCCTTTATTTTACGTTGTTCCAGTCCACTCAGCTGGCAAAAATTGGTCGTACTTGTAATTTAAAAGGACAGCCTTGTCACATTCTGAGTTTTAGAGTATGATGTCTGTGGAGTCCTCAGCCATTTGCAAGTTAATTTCACAAGCAGGCTATTCAATTGATCAGATCAACTGGAACCCTTGTCGTTGTAACTAATGGAGTACCAGTTGACATTGTGTAACAGTTGTAAATGAGTGTCACTGTCATACAAGCAGTGTCATTCATTTCCAGTATTTTGCAGAAACATGTCTGCTCAGGTTAGGGTTAGTGACTGGAAGAGCATTCAACTATAGAAAATCTGCTTCAATAAACTCCATCCAATACTTCTTCTTCTTGCCTTTAACCCTCCAACGTGGAGTATAGGCCAGTTATAATTGAGTTCCATGTCGCATAATTTCTCACTTCTGTACTTATACTCTGCCATGAATGTTCCCCCTTCTCTAGTTCCTTTTGTGTTGATCTACGCCACGAGTTCTTAGGCCTACCCCTCTTTCTATATCCATCCGGATTCTACTGTAAAGCACTTTTCACTGCATTTGGTGTGTCCTTTCTAATTGTGCAATCCACTTCCACTTTTTCTTAAATATTTGCTCTCTAATCGGAACTTGATTCATTCTTTGCCATAGCTCCATATTGCTTATGCGCTCGGGCCATCTGATTTTAAGTATACTATGCAAGCACCTGTTGATGAATGATTGTATTTGCTTATTTGACTTAACTGTTGTTCTCCATGTCTCAACCCCATACAATAACACCGCTTTTACGTTTGTGTTAAAAATTCTTATTTTGTTCTTTATTGAAATTACACTTGTGCTCCATACTTGCATGGAAATGGAGCTATGGATAAATTCGAAGTAAAAACAGGAGTTCGACAGGGCTGTATACTTTCTTCCTTTTTATTTCTACTAGTTATAGATTGGATTATGAAAGAAACTATGACTGAAAGCCATCCAATACTGGCAATCATAAAAAAAAAACTGATGTTAAACACAATGTTGATGATGATACTATTTATTCTCTATTAGCAGAGAATAACTAAAATCACAAAAAAATGATCTTAGTCTTTGCATGTTTTTCCAACTTCCACATGAAACAAGGTCATCATGCCATTTTATTTTTAACCTCTTTTTATTTCTGTTCTTTTTCAGAGGAATATAAACATTGACACAATCAGCCAACCAGTAAATCAATCAATCACAACATAAATAATGTATAAACGAGGAAATTTCTAGGGGAGAAAATCATTGAATTTTACCTGTGAAACGCACACCAACATTTTTCAAAGAAAAATAAAAAATAAAAATCTCTGACACAGCCAGAAATATGTCTGAAGTAAGTGTTCCTTCATTGCCTACATATTTTACTCAGAAGCCATTTGGTTATAAAACTCTTCTCACCCTACTTTATAATGTGGCATGTTTTCCCTCCTTGCTGAGTTATCGTCTTTGTGTGAGTGTGTGTGTTTTTGTTTTTGATTTTAGTGTGTTTAGGTATTTCATGCAAAGTCTGATGGCATTGTTCTTTCTCCTCACCTTCTCTCTGTCTGTCTCCCTCCTCCTCTATCTCTGTCTCTCTGTTTTCTTCTGGCCCTCTCCTCTCTTCTTTTATGTTGCTTTCTGGTTCTGTTTCTATGGCATACACATGCTCTCACATGTATATATTGGTTTATGTCCATATCTGTGTGCATGGGTGTGTATGTGTGTGTGTGTGTGTGTGTGTGTGCATATATATATATTTGTGCATGAGTGTCAACTTTTAGTACAACTTTTTTTGTTTTCTCTATGAGCATAATTTATATATATATATATATATATATATATATACACACACACATATATGCATGCATTACACACACATACACATATATGTATATATATATGTATATATACATATGTGTATATATATGTATATATATATGCATATATATATATGTGTGTGTGTATATATGTATATATATATATGTATACATATGTATATATATATATATATATATATATATATATATATATATATATATATATATATGTATGTATATATATGTGTGTGTGTGTGTACCTATGCATATTTACATATAAATGTATGTAAGCACATCCACACACACACACACACACACACACACACACACACGGAGTACATATATTATTACAGTCGGCAATTTGGCGGCAGGTTTTTCTTTGAGAAGATAAATGTTCTACAACACACATTATTACATAAGCCATCATTAGTAATGAAACCTGCAATAGCAAGTCCTTAGGACATTTTACTGCCACAACAAGGAATACTTGTGGTGTCTGTGGAATATCTCATTAGCAACGGAACTTAAAATATTCTCTGGAAAACAAAGAAACGAAGCTGAAATATAAAAATCAATTATGATAAAATAAATCATTGATTATCTTTTGTATAGGCACACACACACACGCACATACTCACAAATATGCATATACATACATATACACATCATCATCATCATCATCATCGTTTAACGTCCGCTTTCCATGCTAGCATGGGTTGGACGATTTGACTGAGGACTGGTGAAAGCCGATGGCTACACCAGGATCCAATCTGATTTGACACACATGAATATATATGCATACATACATACACATATGCATAAACACACACATCTACATACATATACACTCCAGCATTCCCTTCTCACTTCCTCTCACCCTCTCTCTCCTTACTTCCTCCAGTACGCAGCACTCCAGCACACTCTTCTCATTTCCTTCAGCATTCTCTGCTCTCCACCTCCAGCACTCTCTGCTCTCCAGCACTCTCTGCTCTCCAGCACTCCCTGCTCTCCACCTCCAGCACTCTCCTCTACCTCTAGCACTCTCTGCTCTCCAGCACTCTCTGCTCTCTAGCACTCTCTGCTCTCCACCTCCAGCACTCTCCTCTACCTCTAGCACTCTCTGCTCTCCAGCACTCTCTCCTCACTTCCTCCAGCGTTCTGCTCAATTCATCCAGCACTCCTCCTTTCCTCCAGCATTCTCTTTGTCTCTCCATTATTTTCCTATCCACCAAATGTCTAATATTTCCAGAGGTTCAATACCCACTGATGCCAAATACCTCCAATTGTATTGTATCAATAATTTTTCTTGACTCTTTCAAATTTCAACACTCTGTCCAAAATTCATTCCAAGCTCTGTAAACTCTTTCAGTTTGCACTGATCGGTTTGCAATCATCATGAACTTTTCCAACATTTGTGAAACTCTTCACATAGACTGTGAACCTCTCACATTTGTCTCAAATTTTTCTCATCCACATTAATCCATTCAAACACCCTAAATTCTAGCCATTATCACGAAATCCTCTCAATTGATAAGAATTCATCTTAATGTTTTTGAGCTTTGATTTAACACTGCAAACTCTGACCAAACATTGCAAAACCCTTTCCAAAGTTTGAGAACTTTGTCCATAACATTTCCAAACTCACTTCCTTACACAAATTCCTTCTTATAACTCTTCTCTCCCCAAACTCATCCTAAACAGCCTGACTCATCACAAAATATCCACAGCAATCACATGCTTGCCTCACTCTTCATACAGACTGCATCATTTACCTGCAGCTCATTACATAAGCACTTCCAGGCTTCTTGACAAGTATTGACCTGTTGTAGATTTTTTGTAAACAAATGGATCATTCATATGGTGCTATTTGTTTCCAGTTCTCCAAATAAACCTGTCCATATTGTTCATTGCTCAATAGACTGGGGGAGGGGGTATTACTACTTCATTTGGAAACAAGTGGTGGGGTTAGCATCAGGAAGAGCATCCAGCTGTAGAAACTCTGCTCCAGTGTAGTCTTGTTTGACACATGCAAGCATGGATGAATGTATTTTAAAATGAATAATAAGGTGGAGATGATGGGGATGTGTCCAGTAAGTCTGAAGGCCCAGCACCTTCAAAAGACCCAACAGCTTCACTCATCTTGAACTTGCAAGCTTCTCTAAAATCCAGTATTGGTTTTGAGAGCTTATATGTGACTACGTGACTTCCTAGAAAGAGTAGTCAAATCAAATGATATCCTACTAAATTAAAAATTAGAAAAGACACATTAGGTAATGTAGTTCAGGGTCAACAGTAAACTGTGAAAAGATGGGATGGCCATGGATAGAATACCTTTGATCAAAGATCCACTGAATGAGAGTCTGCCTGGTGCTAAACAACAATAGCAATGTGTCCAATCATGAGCCCAACAGGAGAGTGTCTATGTGGTCTCTTGATTTGCTAGAAATAGCACCCAGATGGTCATGGCTAGAAATATCTTTGATTATTGAGTCCACTCAATCAGAGCAATCCTAGGGCTAAATAGCAGTAACAACAATAACAACAAAATAGAACTGAAAAACAAATAAACCATCCCTTCTTGACAACCAACACCTACCTGAAGACAGTAAATAAACCCAAGTCATTTGGCTGTTTGACCTTCCCTTTCCCCCCTCCTCTCCAAATAGACTCTCCCTGAATGTTTGTTTAAACTATGGCAGAAATACTACTGCAAGGCGGTGTTAACCAAATAGACAGGTGACACCAAATACTTTGAATAATCTCAATCCCCCCTCTCCCTTACTCTCTCTCTCTCTCACTCTCTCTCTCTCTATATATGGACATGTATATATGTATATATATATATATGTTGTGGTGGTGGTGGTGGTGGTGCTGCTGCTGCTGTTTTTTATCTCGTTAATTAGCCAGCATTCCCCTCTTGCACCTTGCCAACAACTGGAGGAGCAGAAAAAAGAAAGAAAATGAAAAACAAGGAAAACGGATTGCAGAAAGGTTTAGAAGACAACTGGAAAACCACCACCTCCTCCTCCTCCTCCTCCTCCTCCTACTACTACTACTACTACTACTACAGACCAACATAAAATTACCCCCACCCAAAGGTGAAATAAAACTGACGGTGTGTGTGTATGTACGCTTGAGTCTGTGTGTGTGTGTGTGTGTGTGTGTGTGTATACAAGCATACACATGAACATATTTACGTATTTTACATAATGCAAACATACACTCATGCATCTTCTGTGTATGTGTGTATGCTTGTGCAAATGTAATTGTGTGTTCACATGCATATGCTTATGTATCCAAATCTGTGTGTGTATGTGTGTGTTCATGTGAATATATAGAGATGCAATATGACCAAACAGTTAAGAAGTTTACTTTGCAATTACAAGGTCCCAGGTTCAATCCAACTACATAGCATCTCGGACAAATGTCATTTTCTATGGCCTTTGCTCAACCCATACCTTGTAAGTGAAATTGCATTGATGGAAACTGTATGGAATCTTGCTGGATTGTATCTATAATTTAGAAAGTACTCCCTGAAACTTGGGTGTATGGCCCCTACATCCTCCTCATTCCATCTTTATCATCTTTCTTTCTCCTCTCTCTATCCCTCAATACTACTCTCCCCTCAGTTGAGGGGTCTTGTCCTGCAAGTTACTTGCTGACCTCACCACTACCAGAGCCACTTGTTGGCATTTGAAAGGGCACCCACTTGTAGAAACCATACCAAAACAGACAGCAGGGATTGATGCAGTCTTCTCACTTAACAGTTCCTGTCAAACCATCCCACCCATGCCAGCATGGGAAATGGATGTTAAATGATAATGATGAGTCACACTGACTCTATTTGAGAATTACATGAAGAGTACACGTCTTTGAAATACTCAACCAACTGCTTATTAAATCCTCATCATTGAACAATGGAGATTCACCACTACCTTTTATATATATCATGCTCTAATTTAGAGTTTAGAGTTTGTTAAAAAAGATTATGCAATTTAAAGAAGCTTCTTTTCATTTGAATTAAAAAGAAATCAATTAAACTATAGCCCTCTACTTTAAAATGGACAAATTGCAGTTAATTACAGTTTTGGTATATTTTCTCTTTTCTATTTTTTTTCAATTCCATTAAAATTATTTTAAGGGTACTCAACCATTAGAATGTTAATTCAGGGGCAGGTAATTCAGTTAATCAAACCATTGAATTCTCATCTTCAAACAATGGATATCCACCACCATATCTGAATATGAATACTGATGTGTGCGTGTTTGGGTATGTGTATACATTCATGTATGCTTGCATATGGAGATCTGTTTGCATGTATGTATGCATGTGAACATGTATGTATGTGAACATGTATGTACACACACACACACACACACACACCCACAGGTGTAGGCATGGCTGTGTGGTTAAGAAGCTTGCTTCCCAATCATAAAGTCTTGGGTTCAGTCCCACTGCAAAGCACCTTGGGCAATTGACTTCTACTAAAGCCTTGGGCTGGCCAAAGCCTTGCAAGTGGATTCGGTAAAAAGAAACTGAAAGAAACCTGTTGTGTGTGTATATCCTATATGTATGTGCACATGCGCACGTACATGTGTGTGTGTGTGTGTGTGTGTGTGTGTAGCCTATTTATAAAGGACAACATTTTGGTACACACACACACACACACACACACATATGCATCTGTGCATTTGCACACACACACACAATGCACACACATCTATAGTTATACTTGTATTTATACATATAAACATAGCTGTACACACAAGAAAATTGGCTAAGTTGCTAGAGTGGCAGACAGAATGCTTTGTGGTATTTGTTCTGATTGTCTATACTCCAAGTTCAAATCCCACTAACGTCAACTTAAAACTTTCACCCTTTCAGGGTAGATAAAAAAGGTACCACTCCAACAGAGTAGATTGGCAAAACTATATGAATATCAGACCAGATGCCTTGTGGTATTTGTTCCAGCTCTTTCTGTTCTTAGTTCAGGTCCTGCTTTGGCCTACTTGGTGGGATTGACTCAATCCATAACCTGATTTAACATAACCACCTGACCCTTTGCATGCTTTGGCAGGGTCCATCCTGTTGCAAGACGCATTCAGAACAGGTCTCTGGTTTGAAAGTATCCTCACCATCCCCCTTCAATAGTCTGGGATGCCTTGTAAAGGGTCATCGGCATGGCTATCTCTTCTGATTTAAAGATAATACAGACATGCACACACATCTGTGTGTGTGTGTGTGTGTGTGTGTGTGTGTGGTTGGCTATGTTAAGATTATTGAAGATTAAAAAATGCACTTTGGATGCTACCACAGGATATGCTATTTATATACACATACGCACACATATACATACACGTGTGTGTAATTTGTATGTACATACATAGACCTATGTAAGTGTATGTCTGTGGGTGGTAGGGTGTCTACTAAGCTCACAGCCTAACTATTTATTTTAATGTTTTCTGTGTTGATTTGTTACCCTTCTCTGCTACCATACCATACACCAGCTTTTGCTTCTGTCTCACTAGTTAGACAGGCAAACACACACACACACACACACATACACGTGTGTGTGTGTGTGTGTATGTAGTGGGGAGAGAGAGAGAGAGAGAGAAGGGCTGCAAAATTGTGTAGGAGTGTGTGAGGGAGAGATCAACAGAATTTGCAAATAAGGGAGTGAAGGGCATAGTCCCTACCCCTTTCCCTACTGGCTCAGATGGGGCTGGGTTGAGAATATTGCCTTCAGACTTGCTCAGTCTCTTCCAAGAAAGCCAGCTGCCTACCATTATGTTCTTTCTTGAGATAATGTTAGAATGTCAGCCTATAACTAACTGACTTTGCTTCTGCTCCCACTGTCCACACACTTTGTTTCTCTTTGTCCATACAATCTCTTGTCTTTCTTGTCTTTCTTACCCCATCAGCTCCATCTCCGCTTGGACAAAAAAATGCGGTAAATTGGTAGCAAAAGTGGGATGGGTGGGGGACAGTATTTTGGTACATGGAGACTGGTTGACTAGTTGGAATGGATTTAGAAATATCTGTAAAACGCTGATTAATACATCTCTCCTTCATCAAGTTGTGTGTATATATATGTGTGTATATCTGTGTATGTGTATGATATACACACACATTATATAACATATATATTACATGTATATATGCATATGTATAATATATATATGCATATATGTGTGTGTGTGTATGTATGTATACATGTGTATATGTATAATATGTGTGTGTGTGTATATATATATATATATATATATATATAT
>NC_068990.1:16734430-16737645 GCF_001194135.2 Octopus bimaculoides
TATATATATATATATATATATATATATATATATTCACACACACATATATATATATATATATATTCACACACACACATATATATATATATATATATTCACATATAAATATTCACACATATGTACATACACATGTGTGTTAGTGTGTGTGTGTATTTGTTGGGTTGGTATACAGATGTGCCTGTTTGTATGCATGTGTGCGCACACATGGCTGTGGTACTCCGTCGGTTACAATGATAAGTGTTCCAGTTGATTTGATTGATGGAACAGCCTGCTCATGAAATAATGTAAGTGGCTGAGTACTCCACAGAGTAGTGTAGTTCTCAAGGAGATTTATTGTGATATACCGAATGTGACAAGGCTGGCTCTTTATATTACAGGTACAACTAATTTTTGCCAGCTGAGTGGACTGGAGCAACATGAAATAAAGTCTCAATGCACTACTGGGAATTGAACTCATAACTTTGCGATCATGAGCTGAACTCTAACTGTTCCACATACCTTCATATCATACATACAAAACCACATTCTTTTTTACTCTAGGCACAGAGCCTGGAATTTTTGGAGAGGGGGCCAGTCGATTAAATTGATCCCAGTATGCAACTGGTACTTAATTTATCAACCCTGAAAGGATGAAAGGCAAAGTCAACCTTGGCGGAATTTGAACTCAGAACGTTAAGACAGACTAAATACCGCTAAGCATTTCGCCCGGTGTGCTAACGTTTCTGCCAGCTCGCCGCCTTGATACAAAACCACATTGCACAGGTTTTGGGTTAAACCAAGTAACAGTGATGAATAAGCACATGCAGAGCTCTTTCACCAGCCTATCTATGCTATTCTGTATTGCTTATCTGATGTAATAACTTCAGGAAGTGATCTTCTAATTTTATTTTTATCTAATGGGTGTAGGCATAGCTGCATAGCTAAGTAGGGGTCAGAGCTAAGTAGTTTGCTTCTGAATTTAGTTTTACTGTGTGGCACCTTGGACAAATGTCTTCTACCAATTTCTTTGGTCTGACCAAAGCTTTGGTAGTGGATTTGGCAGGCAGAAATTGAAAGAGTGTGTGTGTGTCTGTGTGTTTGTGTGTGTGTGTGTTTGTTTTACATTTGCATACTATCAATGTCATGGGCTCCCAGCTCACAGTTCTCTATCTTCTCTATTTAGTAACTTCGCTTTCAAGTCAACACGAAACTTCTGTATAGCTACTTTATCTACTAGAAATAGCTGTCAAATATTCCTCAAATAACAGCCTCTCTATTGATAAAAACAGAAAGTCTTCACATGGGCTAATGTAGTTCAGAGTACACTATACCAGGAACAATATAAAATATAGGGTGAACATGACTGGTATACCTCAGAATTTACATCTGCTAGAAATAGCAAGCAAATCTTCTTCAAATGACACCCTGTTAATTTAAAGGAAATGATGGTCACACTGGAAAATGTAGTCCAGGGTACAGTGTGCCAGGAATAAAAGAAAATAAATAGGGAGAGAATGATCATAGCTGGTGTGGTACCTCAGCTCATACACCTGCTCTAAGTAGACTAAACAACAGCAGCGTCATCAACAACTTAATCTCTACCTCGTTAGCTATACTAATTAATCAGTGTTCTAATGTTACATACCCTACCTTGTTCCACTTCTGTGACCAAATGATCTAAATTTCAATACGAGATATCAACCCCTTCTCTCTACTTTAATATGGTGTTAACTAGACAGCTGCCAATTTCTAGAGCATGGCCTGAAATCTTTCCCTTTCTCTCTCTGCCTTTTTCTCTCTTTTCTTCTCTTCTACCCTCTCTTTCTCTCTCCTCTTTCCTTACAAATACATGGATATGTATATCTATCTATCTACCTACTCACCTACACACACACACATGTATACACACATACGCACGTGCACACACACATGCATACACACACGTATTCATCACCATTATTTAATGACCATGCTCCAAGCTGATATGAGCAAAACAGTCTGACAGAATCTGATGGGTCCAAGGACTGCATCCTGCTCCAGTGTAGGCCTTGGCATGGTTTCTATGGCTGGATGCCCTTCATCATGACAACCACTTTACAACATAGACTGGGGCTTTTTTGTGCCACCAGCACTAGTGACATCATTGTATAGCTTGCAAGACTATGACTTTTGAGGGCGCAACTTTATGTTAAGATATGAAGGATAGAAATATGAGAGAAGGGGTCAGAGCAGAACCAGTTTCTTGCTGTAGAGGAACTACATGGCACCCACTACACTCTCGGCATTAGGAACTGTAGAAACCTTGCCAGATCAGACTGGAGCCTGGTGCAGCCTTCTGGTTAGCCAGTCCTCGGTCAAACCATGCAACCCATACCAGCATGAAAAGCGGATGTTAAACGACAATGATGATGATGATGATGATGATGATGATATATATATATATATATATATATATATATATATATATATATATATATATATATATATATATATATATATATATATATATATATATATACACCCACAATGGGCTTCTTTCAGTTTCCATCTACCAAATTCACTCACAATGCTTTGGTTGGCCCAAGGCTATAGTAGAGGACACTTTCCCTAGGTGCCACACCATGGGACTGAACCCGAAACCATGTGGTTAGGAAGCAAGCTTCTTACCACACAGCCACTCCTGCACCTATATATGTACATATATGGTTTGTATAAAAAACAAAAGACAGAGACAGGTGAGACAACAACAAATATGGTGTATTAGTTTGACGCTCAGGGAAATTGGAAGAAGCCTTTGATGGTTTGAGCTTACACGCATCTACAGAAAGGAATGAAGAGAGAAAACAGAGCGAGAGAGAGAAAAAACATGTCTGGATCAACTGTTGCACATGCTGAATTGACCGGAAGGAAGGAAGTGGCTGGAGACAAGGGCAGCAATGGAGAAATCAGTGACCTGGCTAAAGTCTGTGTGTGTGCAAGCATGTTTGTATATGTGAAGTTAATGTGTGCTTGTGTATCTGTGCGTACGGTTGAGCACATGTATGTGTGTGTGAGGATGAAGATTATGTGAGTGTGTATATGTGTATATGAGCATTATGTGTGTGTATGAGAGAACAAATATGTGTACATGTGTGGAGCGATGTGTACATGTGTGGAGCGATGTGTACATGTGTATGGACCTGTGTGTGAGTGTGTGAGGCTATATATATATATATATATATATATATATATATATA
>NC_068990.1:16738243-16739284 GCF_001194135.2 Octopus bimaculoides
ATATATATATATATATATATATATATATATATATATATATATGATGGCCTTCCTTCAGTATTGGTATATGGCATCATTCACTCACACAACCTTTCCTTGTGATGTAAGTAAAGAGGCTAGGCTGAGCAAGAGGGTGAATGACATTGTCTCCTCCCACTGACACTCTGTAGACCAATACTGAAAGAACATCCTATGTCACTCTCTGTTTCCTCATTTTGCTCCTACCCTTTGCTTTTGTCTTTCCTCTGCCATCACTTTTGGCTCACCCCCACCTTCATCTCTTTACAAATTCTATTTCTTCTCTTCACTTCCTCACTAATTATTGCTTTCTTCCTCTCACTTCACCCCACTCTGTTTATGTTTCTCCTTGCGACCCACCTCCCGCTTTCTCACTTTCTTTCACACTCTTTTCCTATCCCCCACCCACCTCTCTCTGTATCATCATTCCCTTCCTCTCCTCCCTCCCCTCCCTATAATCGTGTTCTGATTTCTCTCTCTAATAAAATCGTAAAATGTTAAATGGTGCGTGAGAGACATTTTGAAACATTCCTATCTTGTTACTTCACTCTTTTCTTTTGCAATCACTCTTCTCTTTTTTTGTTGTTGTTTTTTTCGCTTTTTGTTTACCATTTTTTATTATTTTTTTTCCAGTTTTATAGGTTATTGTTGTTGTTATTGGGGTTGTTGCTATTTGGTATCAGGTCATCCATGATAAAACAAACGTATGGCTAAAGGGATACGCTCTGTAGCCATCACCGACCAATCGTCTGTTTCATTTATTTTTATCTTTCCTTTTCTTGGGGCACTGGCTGGAAGAGTTTTAGTCGAACAGATCAACCCTGGTACTTGATTCTGTCGGTCTCTTTTGACAAACTGCTAACAGGGACATAAACAAACCAACCCTGGTTGTTGATCATTTAGAAGAAGGAACAAACACAGACGTAAAGACACATGCATATCTATCTATCTATCTGTCTGTCTGTCTATCTCTCTATCTCTCTCTCTCTCTCTCTCTCTCTCTCTCTCTCTCTCTCTCTCTCT
>NC_068990.1:16740137-16742788 GCF_001194135.2 Octopus bimaculoides
GTTATGTCTGTGTTTGTCCCCCACCCTTGCTTAACAACCAGTGTTGGTTTGTTTATATCCCCATAAATTAGTACAGTTAGGTAAAAGACACAGATAGAATAAGTACCAGTCTTCATTAAAAAAAAAGTCTTGGGGTTAATTCATTCAACTAGAAATTCTTCAAGGCAGTGCTCCAGCATGGCTGCAGTCTAATAACTAAAATAAGTAAAAAATGTGTGTGTGTGTGTGTGTGTATGTATGCATACACAGTTAACAGGCTTCCACATAGTTTCCATCTATCAGATCCACTCTCAAGTCATTGTAATTTGTTATAGTAGAAGGCACTTGCCTAAGGTGCTGTGCCTTGGGTATGAACCCATGTCATTGCAAAGCAAGCCACTTAACTACACAGAAACTTAACTCTTATGAAACCTTTGCTTTTCAGACTATATTAGTTTGAGTGTCCATTTTTTTATGCCTAAGATGTAAAGGTGTGATTTGAAGGAGGTTTAACAACTATTTCTTGGAAACTAGATGACCACATAGAGGTTCCAGTTACTCTGCTGTTAAGGAGTTTAAAAAAATGAAAGTAAATTGACCAGAAGTGGCAAACAGTGAAATCCCATTTCATGCAGGGAACATAAAGAGAACTGGTAACTTCCCTCAATTTCATAAACAGCATTCATATGCAGACTATAGAAGAGCGATGGGTGCTTGCCATTCAGGTGACAATGTGAGACTAATGGTACATTATTTACATGATATTTTCATGACCAGATGTGGTACAACAGATTTAGAGATCGACAGGGTGGTGGTGGTACTTATTCATGAATCTCATTTCATGCGTCAGTGATTTATGTTTTCCCTGTCAATGTGATTGTTTTCACCTGGCCCCCACTCTCCCAGATCCTCATTCTTGAGGTATTGTCTACCGCTCTGCTTCTCTTTCTGGCCATCTTTTATAACCTCTGCATCTGTTACTTAAACCATATTGTCCTCTTCCTGTGTGTCTATTTATCTGTCCTTCTGGTAGTCATTTTAACTGTTTTCCTCTGTCTGGCTGTCAATCGGTTTAGATAAGGAATTGGCAGTCATTACAGTGTTGAATGGAATGATGTGGACTTTTTAGTTCTCGTTCTCTGTTCTTTGAGTTCAAATCTTGCTGAGGTTAAAGTTTGTCTTTCATCCCTCTGGGGTGATAAATGAAGTACCAATCAAGTACTTAGGGTTGATTTCTCTCTCTCTCGTTCTATCTATCTATCTTCATTCCTTCCTTCCTCCTGCCCACCCACCATGAGAAAGGGGACCTCACTCATATTGTCGTTACCTCTAGAAATGCAAAATTGAACAAGGGGCCAGCAATGTCTTCTCACAGAAAAACTGATAATTTTTGGAACCAGCCACAGACACTCCAGTTTGAAGAAAAGAAGTCCCTCTCTATTTGGGTTGCTTGTCTTGTTTTTTTAGGTGTCAGTTTGTCCATCAATCCATCAACTGTCGAGGTGTCAAACATGGCCTGTGGGTCAGATACAATCAATGACTATCTAGTTCAGCTGCTGGTTTAATTTTATATTAAAAAAAAAAAAATTGTATTATTATCTTTTAATTTCAAAATATTCTGTAAAAGACATATTGCTAGCATTTGTTCAGACTTGTGGCTTGACTAGAGTCATGATTAAAACTGGTTCAGATTAGTCAGGTTAGTACATCTTAGGTGCACTAAGCAGTGCACTCTTTTGTTACCTCAGTCAAGTAAAAAGAAGTTTATGAAATCATAAACTAAAAGATGTGACCTATTTCTCCACCACTTTATCTATACATGCCAAGCCAAACAAGTGAAAGGTTTTTTTTTTTTTTACATTTGTGCATTGATTCATACTATTGGATCTTAGCAATATGAATGAGATTGAAATATTTTGCAGCTGAAACAGTAGGAACTTTATGTCAAGCATTGGTCTTCTTAGGAACTCTATATATTCGTTTGGACAACTTTTGTCTCTTTTGGCATTAAGGTGGGACATTTAGCCATAGAAACCATGCCAAAGCTGACATTGAGACCTGACACAGCTCTGCAGTTTGTTGGATCATACCAAATGGTCCAACCCATGCCAGAATGGAAAATGGATGTTACATGGTGATGGTGATGATGTTCTCACTTTAATGAGCTTTGCTTAACAGGACTGTACTGTATATATAATAAGTTTTTTTCCTATGCATCACTTCGTGCAGGTGACACGTAAAAGCACCTACTACACTCTCTGAGTGGTTGGCGTTAGGAAGGGCATCCAGCTGTAGAAACTCTGCCAAATTTAGATTGGAGCCTGATGTTGCCATCCGGTTTCACCAGTCCTCAGTCAAGTCGTCCAACCCATGCTAGCATGGAAAGCGGACGTTAAACGATGATGATGATGATGATATGGAAATATAAAAATATAAAAGAAGCAAAAATACTGGAGATTCAGTATACACCACGTGGCAAAATTATGAGTTGAAAATATGTGGAAAACATGCATACATACATACATGCATGCATACAATGAAGGCATGTGGCTTAGTGATTAGGGCATTCGGCTCATCATCATAAGGTCATGAGTTCAATTCCCAGTGATGCATTGTGTCTTTGAGCAAGACACTTTATTTCCTGTTGCTCCAGTCCACTCAGCTGGCAAAAA
>NC_068990.1:16742798-16752304 GCF_001194135.2 Octopus bimaculoides
ATATATATATAGTAGTATGATCTGAAAGATCCTAGTATAGGAAGTTAGTAAACTTGAAGCCTGTACACATTGGACAACATATGATAAAGAGAGTGCTTGTGCTTTCTTGCAGATGATGGTCTTCGTAATCATATCCCCTGCAAGTTGCTTCTCATTGATCCACAGGCAAAAACAATTTTTCCATCTATTTGTGGACAGGTGTGCGTTGCTTGGAGAGCCTGGAGACACCCTTTGCTGTTGTAATGGCCTTGATCTCATCCTTTTTTCTTCAGGATGGTGCAGATTGTCGATGTGCTTCAGTCGTATTGACATGCTATGTCCACTACACACACTCCTCTTTCATGTTTATCAATGATTTCCTTCTTCAATTCATTCTCAGTTTTTTCTTCTTCTCAGCACTGTCCTTTGCACTAACCTTCTTAGGACCCATGGCTAACACAACTAATTATTATAAAATGATAGTAAAAACCGCACAAAACTAAAAAAAAACACTAGGAAAAACACAACAGGCATGCTGCCACAATGAGATAAACATGTGAATTGAGCGAGTGGAGGCTGCGCTTGTTGGGAGAGTGTGTGCGAGCTCAGTGCTGACTAGTGGTTGCTTGTATGACACTCACTCGTACTGCAGGTTTCCACTTGTACATCAAGACAAAAATTGGCACAAGCCTCAGCTCATACAGCAAATAACTCACATAATGGTGCACTCATCCTGTGAGGTTCTACTGTAGTGTTTTGAGGAATAATTGTCCCTATCCAGCCTACAAGATCTAATTCATGCTTCAATCTGTAGACCAACAAAGTCAAACAAGTTTGACACCCTTAGGTATACACTCTTATCTTGTATTTGTCTTTGTAAAGTCATACTAATCTACTGATCTGTCTTCTATAATCATTTGTCCATATATAGTAAAAATCACCACCACCCCATACTAAATACCTTGTGTTTATATTTCTCTGACACTAATCTTCATGAATGACCTGAATTCGTTTTAATCCTAATCTTGTTTACACACTCTGCCAAACCCCTGCTGACATTGTTTTTGTTTTTGATACACCACAAAGTAACCCATTCATCAAGAACCCTGAAACATAATGCCAACCTACCATCATTTCCATGACAGTCTTCTCTGTTGCCACTCACCGTGACCATTATTATTACTAATGCCAAAGGAATTCCAATTATGGCTATCCAGTCTTTATTTCAGATATATTGTATTTGGGATCCTGGCATCCGGAGTAGGAGTATGTTTTTTCTGTTTTCTAAGACAGTTGGGTGTGCTATTATATCTAAGACGTCTAGCAACCTATTTAGGACCATCATGTGTTGAGGTTTCTTAGTGTTGATAATGTGCTTACATGTTTGCAAGCGCCATATGACTTAGAATAAATACAGCTTCGAACAAACAGAGCTTGGTGCTTGATGCTTGGTGGACAACCCCCCCCCCCTCTCTCATTCCAATACATTGTTGGTAGAAATAGTTGACCCAAAATTAACCAAAAAGTCAATTAGTAAGATCAAAAGAAATTCTTCTGTATAAATGTGGTTAGTATGTTAATATATTTTAAACTGCTAAATACTATAATGACTAATATCTAAATGAAATTATGTCGTTAGGTTGTATTCTGTGTGGGAAAGTAATTTCTCAAGTATACAACCAGTATTTAACTATTATAATTATTAATATCTGAAAGAATTGCTTTGTTAGGTAGTTGTGTGTATTAAAGTATTTTCTCTAATATGTTGTTGTCGTTGTCATCGTCACCACCACCACCGCCGCCACCACCACCACCACCACCACCACCACTGTTTTAGTATTGACTTTTCCATGTTTGCATGAATCACATGGCAGATTTTCTGTGACCTGTGTGTCAGCAAGATAATGATATTTCTCTATGGTTGGACATGTTTCCGCAGAAAATTGGAAACGAATGAGACTACCTCTGTGATGGTGATGCTTATTTACAAAACTATTACACAGTGTCAAGACAAGGAGACACAAATGAGCACACACACACTCACACACACATACAATGTACATACATGTACACATGACAGGCTTCTTTCAGTTTCCATCTACCAAATACACTCACAAGGCTTTGGTTGTCATGGGGCTATAGTAGAAAATGCCCAGGGTGCTACACAATGGGATTGAACTCATAATCACATGGTTGGGAAGCACACTTCTTAACAACACAACCATACCTGTATCTATTTCTGCAATATATCTGATCACTAGTATTTAAATATATTTTACCTTACTAACTGTTATAGCTACCAATATCTGAAAGATATTCTGTTGATAAATACCTTCGTATGTTAATATACTTCATTTAAGGTGAATATTTCATTGCTTGCTATCAGAGTCACCGATATTTGTAAGAAATGGTGTTATGTATCTACATATAAACATATCTCCAATGCTTTGTCTTACCTATTCTCATCCTCATTGATGAGGATTCAGAGACTATGGATGCATTATCCCTTTCTATCAATTCCTGGCTCTGGTCATGGTTGTGCATTCAGCCAAAGGTTTTCCAGTCCATTTTTTAATGCCATCCAGCCATCGTTTTCTCGGTTTCTCCCATTCCTTGTTTCCCATTGACTCTTCCTCCTAGGATGTGAGTGCTAAGGTTCTTGTCCTGGTGAATATGTTCAAAATACAGCAGCTTTCTCTTTCCGTTGTTTTGTCAAAAAACTGACTCATTGATTTAATGGTCTGTCCAGATGATCTTCAGTGTTCTTCTAATGTATTTAATTGTGTGTGTGTGTGTGTGTTTGTGATTTTGTATACCTTCATATCACTCAACATATGACATGTTGAATACACTAAAATCCATGTCCTTGACAACAAAGTAACTTAAAAAAGCAAACAAACATAAAAAACAAATGGAACAGTCTTATATTTTGCTTCGTAATGATTGATGAAAAGTTTTAGTCTTTAGTAGTTTCTGTAATGACTGAGATACCAGTGTGTATTCACACAAGAAATCAGTGGAGCAAACAAACACGATAAAGACAGTGGCACTCAGTTTGTTTATGTTGTAGTTGAATATGTTAGACGAGTGGTGGTAGTAGAAGGAGGAGGAAGAGAAGGACAAAGAAGTAGACTTCCTTCATTGGCATAAGGCCACAAATTTGTTCAAAATAATCAACAAATTTACGTATTATAATATTTCTGTTAATTTACTGTTTCTGATAGTCATTTTGTTAGAATAATGACAATGATTATGATAATGATGACAATGATGACAATTATACCTCCACCAACTGCCACTGGTGATGATGGTGTTGATGATAGTGGTGGTGGTAGTGTTGGCAGTGGTGTTGGTGTTGTTGTTGGTGGTGGTGGTATAATGATGTTAATGGTCTGCATTTAGTCTGGTTGCAACTCCAGGGGTTCTTTTTGCTCCAAAAGTATTTTAGCTTTCATAGTATTATAATAATCAATGAGGGGTTTTTGTGCGTGTGGAAGTTGTTAGGATAATGTGTTTGCTAATTTGAATATTGTTAATTGCTAATTTGAATGTGTTGTGATTAGTTTTACTGTGTGGAAAAGATTTTGCTGTTTAGTCAGAGATCAGTCCTGATCCAGCAAAGATCTTTGATCAGAGACATTCTAGCCATGACCATCATTTATTTTCAGATGTAGTTTATCACAGGCTACGATATGCAACATATCCTTCCTTTTGTTTTTGTTTCACAACATCTTGGACAAGGGTCTTCTTCTGTACCCCCAGGATGACCAGAGTCTTGTGAGTGGATTTGGTTGATGGAAACTGAAAGAAACTTATTGTATATATATGTATGTATGTATATTCTAGCCATGACCGTCACTTATTTTCAGAGTGGATTTGATTGATGGAAGCTGAAAGAAACTCATTGTATATATGTATGAGTATATAGGTGTGTGTGTGTGTGGGGGAGGTGTTATGTCAGGTCACTCTTAGTATTACTCAAAGGTTCAAAGGTCCTAGGTCCTTCCTAAACCATCAGCTCATAAGGCTGGTTTCCTGGATTCTGTGGCATATATGTTCCCCACTGGATGAAATGCCGGTCAGTTGCAGAATTACTCATTTTTGCCAGCTGTGTGGACTGGACCAATGCAAAGTGAAGTGTTTTGCTCAAGAATGCAACACATTACCTGGTCCTGGAATTGAAACCACAATCATACAATCATGAGTACAGCACCCTAACCACTAAGCCATGCACATCCACTACTTAGTACCATGTAAAACTGACAACCTTACCAACCCTGTTGGTATGGATGATGGTTTTCATTGGATACCATGCAGGATGAAAGACAAAACCTGTCAAAGGACATTTGAACTCAATAGAGTTGACAGACATGCTTCTGAAATAATACCTGCCTCACTGCAAAGCCAGACATGTTGCTCCTGCGTGTTTCTGGACTCTTCTTTTAGATCATTTATATGTCTCTCATCAAGTAAACTACCACTGTTCCTTTCCTGTGCTATGAGATTACTCTTATTAGTAAGAACTGTATTTTCATTGTTATCTCTGTTGTTGCTATTTTCCATGACTCGTCTTTTGATAGCTTCGAGCTCTACTTCTGTGAACCAACAATTTTTTCTTATTGCTCTCGCTTGATCACATAGTCTCTGTTCCGTGAGTTGAAACAATCCCTTTTCTCTCCAATGATCATCATCCAAATTATTATTATTATCATTAATATTATTATTATCATTATTATCATTTTGTACTGTGAGCTTATTGATATATGGGGTCTCTCTTAGTAACTTCACTTAGACATATAAAGCAAACAAATTTAAAAAAGAAATATTCACCATCATTATCACCACCACCACCACCACCACTGCCATCACCTACATCATTACTGGCTATAGTGGCACTGTCATCATTGTTATCATCATTGGGATCTATTTTAAAACGGGGGCACCAGTTTTCATTTATGTTTTATGTAGTGTTTTTGGTACCGAAAGACTTTCAAACTTCATATACTTATCTATTTTATGTTATAGAACAGAAAAAAATTTTTGTATTCGAATTTATTTCATGTAAAAAATTGTCTTATTTCGATAATTTCTACTAATCACTGACGTCTATTCAGTTGAAAACAGTTAGCGCTGTAACTGTGTATATCGTATTAATCCCCTAACCCTAACTAGACTGTTAACCGTAACCGTAACCCTAACCCTAAAACTAACCCTAACTCTAGAATCCGAACTCTAAAATTGTTACACACATAGATACGTACAGCGTAATTTATTATATAAACAATATATGCGTATAAATTATGATTAAACCGGATGAAATATGTCACAGGGAATAACATTTTTATGACCGCCCAGCAGTAACTCTATTGAGCTGAATAGACGTCAGTGATTGGTTGAAATTACAGAAATACGACAACTTTAACATGGAATAACTTGCGAATTCCTTTTTTTTTGTTAAGAAGACTAAGAGTAAAAGATGTTTTATATGACACATTCTACCAGTGTCCCAAGTTTCAAAGTGTTTCGTTAGCGTTTCGTTAAGAAAATACTGGTGCCCCCGTTTTAAAATAGATCCCATCATTGTCATTATCCTCATCATGATCATCATCAATATCAACATTATCTTCATCATTTTTCTAATAAAATGACTGTCAAAAACAAACATTGACTTAACAGAAATACTATAATACTTCTATTCAATGCTTGTAGATTACCTCTACAAATTTGGAGCCTTAATGCCAATGAAAGAAATAGACCTCCTTCTTCTTCTTCTTCTTCTTCATCATCACCATCATCCTGCTGTTGTTGCTGCTGCGACTACTACTACTACTACTACTTGTCATCATTCACTCCACCCCAACCATTGTCATTACCATAATTTTTATGTTGAAGTGTGTGTGTGTGTTTTGGGATCTGTATTGAAATCTGTCTTTTTCTTTTTTCATTTGTCATGCTAATTGGTCTTGTGTTCCCCTTTTAATGTGTTTTGTTTACCCTGTGTTGGCTTGTCTCTGGCCATTAGTCCTAACATTGGAAATACATTAGTAATAGGAAGAAATTAAAAACCAGAACAACAATATAATTTCATTAACCACTTAAATGTATTATCATCATTATTATTATTATTATTATTATTATTATTATTATTATTATTATTATTATTACTTACAGAGGAATTCATCAGTATTTTTATGTTGTTTGGTTTTTTCAATTTTCTTTGCTGTTTGTTTTTATTTCATCAATGATTGTGGTAATGGATGCTTTTGGTAGAACATCGAACTCTGCTTGATAATGACATCTTGTAAGTTTGGTCCCTGGAACTACAACTACTATTACTACTACTACCATTAGTTTTCCTACTCCTACTCCTCTTACTCCACTTCTTCCTCCTCTTACTCTGCTTCTTTCTCTTCCTCCTTCACCTTGTTTTTTCTGCTTATTTTCTTCCTCCTTCTATTCCTCTCCTCCTCTTCTTCCTCCTCTTCTGCCTCCCTTCTCCCTCTCCTCTTCATGCTCCCCTCTTTCCTTCCCTCCTCCTCATCCTGGGCTTGTTATTATTTAGCCCCGTGTCAGCTCAAATCAAGAAGATCTGTCATCAAAAACTCTCCATCAGTGATTTTCCCCTCCTTAGTACTTGCCTGGGTACTTTGTTTATCAACCCCAAAATGATAAAAGTGCAAAGTTGATCCCAGGATCAAATACTGCAAGGCATTTTTCCCAATATTCTACCAATTATGCTAGTTCTCCATCTTATTAGCCTCAAGGACACAAGAAAGATACAATACAATACAATGTGCATTGTACTGGAGACCTACAGATATGTGTGGGCTGCAACAGATGAGCTGGATAAAGACAAACTGATGGTGGAGAAGAACCAACTATTAGAACCATATCACATTGCATTTCCAGTCTGCTAAGGACATATATTCTTATCTCTTCTGAAAGCTTTAGTGTTTGAATCATTGTTGCAGAGTTTAGCAAGAGATTTGTTCTGTTCTGGCTTCATCCCATCAAGGATATAGTGAGGCAGCGAGTAGGATTAACACAGCAGTTCTGCAAATCACAGAACGACCTTTACCATACTCTCACAGACAGTATTCAACTATCCTATGTATACACTACACTGAAAGATACCAAAGAGGAGACTGAGTAACTTTGGAATTATTCAAGAAATATTGAGTGTGTGTGTGTGTGTGTGTGTGTGTGTGTGTGTGCATGTTTTGGTGTTTTTGGTTAATGACATATATAATTTGAGTAGCCATGTCACTCCTCTAAAGCAAAAAACTTGTTCTGTTTTGGCCCCTTCTTTCATACTTTAACCCCTCATCCCCTTGCATAAAGCCACCTTCCTTTCTACTGCAGCCACCCGATATCAACGGTGATCTTAGTCTTGTTAATTACATGGAAACATCACTAGTACTGGTTCCACAAGAAAAAGAGTACTTAGTACACCCTGCAAAGTGGTTGGCATTAGGAAGGGCATCCAGCCATAGAAACCATACTAGAGCAGGCATCGGTGCACCATGCATTCCTTAGACCATTGAATCCTATCAAATTGTTCTGCCAGCATGGAGCATTGACATGAGATGACGATGATGAGGAGGATGATATCCAGCTTGAACTGAGTCACAGGTGAGCCTTGTGTAACATATGTGTGTGACACCACCATCTTGGTGTTGTACATGTTGGAAATTGAGAAAAATGGTCAACACCACACTGGGGAAGTCCTAGGAAGTAATAGAACTATACCATTAACTAGGACAAATTGATGGGACTGGTGGAATTGCCACTCAACGCCTAGTGTTGGAAAATTACTTTCTGATATTTTTCTGGTTTTTTACATTCTGAATTCAACTCTTGCTGAAGTTATGTTTACTTTTCCTCTTTTCAGGTTCAATAAAATAAAGTACCAGTCAAGTACTGGGGCCATTGGTACCATCTAACCTCTCCTCTAAAAATTGCTGGCCTTGTGCTTAAATTAGAAACACTTATTAATATTGTTACTTGTATGATTCAGGAGTGCCAACTTAGACATTTTGGTCATGTTGCTCAATTTTCTGAGTTGGACCCTGTGTATTGTGTCCTCTTCTCTGAGGACCTGACTGGAATGACAGCTTGTGTTGGTTGGCCATATGGTCACAATGGATGAGGAAGTATTTCATAGAGATGGGAGCTGACTGGGGCACTCCTTAGTGGGTTGCCTGGATGACCCAAGCTGATTCTGACAAATGATGGATGCAACAAAGTGCTGCAACAGTGCATGTTCCCATATCTGACCTCGTTATCTGACCTCATTATCATTATGGTAAGGCTTGTGTATGGCAAAGTTGGTAGAGTGCTGGAAAAAATATCTTGCAATATTTAGTTACATCCCTTTGTATTCTGATTTCTAATCTTAGAGTTTGGATTTTCATTCTCACGGGGCTTTGGTTAAAATAAGTACTGCGCACATACTTGAATCAATATACATTCGAAAATGTCAGGCCTTGTGCCAATTTTAAGAAATATTCTTAATGTAAATGAATTAATTTGTATTTTTGTTGTTGTTTGCAGGAAGTGTCATGGCTGGATTTGTTAAAAAGTGCCCCTGCCTCCGACCTCCGACTGAGGAGATCTATGTATTGGATTACAGACATAGCAACTTATCAGACTTACCTAATGAAGTGTTCAATCTTGAACGCACTTTACAAGAACTCTACGCCGATAACAACCAGATCCGGGAGTTAACACGCGTAAGTGAAACCACTAAAATCTTCATGCTTTATACTTGTATGCACACATATGCATACATGCACACACACATGCACAAATACATGCATGCACATATATATATATAAACATGTACATGCATATACATATCTGTATACACACAGGCACGTGCATATACACATACATGTCTGCATTTGTAATTACATATATTCACATATATATGCATGTTTACATGCACACACATGTGCATGTCCATGCACAAGCACAACGAGCACCTGTGCAAATATACATGGCTGCACATGCATGCATGAACACACATGTTAATGCATGAACACACTGGTTTATGCATGAACACACTGGTTCATGCATGAACACACGTTCATGTATGTTTGCATGCATGCATACATTCATCTGTTTGTTATTTTTCCATGCTGGCATGGGGTAGATGAAGATTTATCAAAGCAGTATTTTTTAATGGCCAGATGCCCTTCATATTGCCAGCCCTCACCTATTTCCTTGCAAGGTAATGTTTTTCCATGACCTGACATGTTTTTACATAACAGTGGAAATGAAAGCCACTACTTGACTGTGATACTCATTTCCAAGTATGATAAGGAAACACACACACACACACACACACGATATATATATATATATATTTATAAACAAAATTAAGGGATCAGCAACAGTTGCTTCACCACATACCGAAGTTCAGAAATAGCAGCTAAAGTGTTAAAACTCCAACAGATAGCAATACTTGTAACTCACAAAGGCAAAACAAGAAGAAAAAACAACGAAACTAACCAGTCTTAGTTAAA
>NC_068990.1:16752754-16754514 GCF_001194135.2 Octopus bimaculoides
GGAAACACACACACACACACACACACGATATATATATATATATATTTATAAACAAAATTAAGGGATCAGCAACAGTTGCTTCACCACATACCGAAGTTCAGAAATAGCAGCTAAAGTGTTAAAACTCCAACAGATAGCAATACTTGTAACTCACAAAGGCAAAACAAGAAGAAAAAACAACGAAACTAACCAGTCTTAGTTAAATGACAGGCTTCTATCAGTTTCCTACATCTACCAAATCCACTCACAAGGTTTTGGTCAGCCTGGGCCTATAGTAGAAAACACTCAGCCAACATATATATGTGTTTGTGTGTGTGTGTGTTGTTGTTGTTGTCAATGTCAGCCTTTGACTTATCTATGCAAATGGGATTTTCAACCTAATATTTACACACTATTATTTATAGCTTTCTTTGTGTGCTTCAAGATATTCCAAAAAAAAAAGAACATATATATAATATATAAACACACACACACACACACACAACCACACTCCACTGATTTCAGAGGCAAGGACTACCAATACATTGAGGTCGCTTCAGAGGGTGTTTTGGAGATGTGAGCTAGCAAAAGGGGTGAATGCAATACTAAATACCACCCCCACCAACTGTCCCCTCTTCCTTTTTATGTGCTGGGTATTTATGTGTTCTGGACGTTTTTTTTTTTGCTTTTTTGTTTGCTGGTATCTATGTATTTATGTATGTGTGTGTTGCTATCTGTATCTGTATGTATGAATGTTGGAGTGATAGTGAGAGGTGTATTGTTTGTGTTAAGTGTTCGCATGTATATGTTTATGCATGTGTTTATGCATGTATATGTGTGTGCAAGTTTATGTGTATTTGTGTATGTGTTTGCATGTATATATGTATGCTGGTTTGTTGTCAGTAGCTGTCTACTGTAGGGAGTACTTTGAGAGGATGGTAATATTACTTGTGTTTGTGTGTGTGTGTGTGTGGATGGTGTACCCCCCCCCTTCCTGTAGGTGAGTGATTAATTGAATGTAGAAAATTCTCTGAAGTGTAACCACACCTGATGTCTCTCTCTCTCTCTCTCTGACAGCCAGACACACACACACACTCGTTCACCCCTCTCTCCTTCTCTTGCATAGTTACACACACACACATGCATATCCACACTCATACACACGCACTTTCTCTCTCTCAAACATATACACACACACACTTTCTCACACCCATACTTTTCCTCTCTCTCATACACACATCTACTCACATTCTCACCCACTCTCCCACCCACTCCTCTCTCACCCATTCACCCTCTCACATACATGCACACACTCACACATACACTCATACTTGCATATGCACTTTGTCTCCCTCTCTCACTCCCTCTCACACATCCACTCATGCTTTCTCTTCCATATGCAATTGCACACACACACTCACACATACTTTCTCCCCCTCTCTTACACCCTCACCCACCCACTCATTCATGCTTTCTTTTTCACACACAGTCACACATACACACTTTCTCTCTTCCTCTTCTCACACTCTCTCCTCTCTCTCATACCTTCACACACACACACGTGCACACACACACGTGCACACACACGTGCACACACACACGTGCACGCACACACGTGCACACACACACACCTTCTCATACTCTCTCTTTCACACACACACACACACACACATACACATACTTCCTCCTCCCTCACACACTCTTCCTCCTCTCTCACTCATTCTCACTCTTGTGCACACCTACCCCCTCCTACACAGAAGCAGATGGCCATCCCAAATTGT
>NC_068990.1:16754832-16757513 GCF_001194135.2 Octopus bimaculoides
ACTATGTAAAGGCTCTCATTGACACAGGGAAGTGTGTGTGCATGTGCGTGTGGGTGTGGTTTGGTATTTGAAACCCTGAGAAAATCTAATTATGGTGGTGTTGTAAGGTGAGGGAAGTGTAGATATCAAATTTTATTTACTTAATTTCTTTCCATAATCCTGTCTGAGTTTTGGGTTTTGTTTACTTCTTCTTTAGTTCCATAGCAACAGAAGACATTTCATCAGCCCCCCCCCCACCTGCAACCTGGCCCAACCACATCTTAAGAAAACACACACACACATACACATGTGCACTCAGTCGTTCACTCCAACAAGGCCTGTACGTGGTTGCTTAACTTGCCTCAACTCACACTTATCTGTCTTGTGAAAAAGAACAACTGATTGAATAATGCAGAGATAGATACCCTTGAAATGACAGGATAGTCATGGATGGAAGTGTTTTTGATCAAAGTTCTACTGGTCTACTGATCCTGATGGACTGCTAGCAGCCATCTCTTGTGTGTGTATGTGTCTGTGTGTTAATTCCACTACCTGTGGTTGTTCCTCAAATGGTAGTCCATTGTTGACCTGTTTGGTGTTGTCTGCCAAAAAAATGTCTATCAATCTCACAGCCACTCCCAGTCATATATGCCTTCAGACTCAATCTGGCTGATAAAAATGTGGATCCGGCTGTCTTCTGCTGACAACCAATCAAAAGGTTGAGATGTGTTAGACCAGATAGGTCAGTCTCAGGAGAACAGCTATGTTCATAGTGACCATGGCTGATGCCAGTGCCCCCTGACTGGCTTGTGTGCTGGTGGCATGCAAAGGGCACTATTTGAACGTGATCGATGCCAGGCCTACCTGACTGGCTCCCATGCTGGTGGCATGTAAAAAGCACCCACTCCACTCTTGGAATGGTTGGCATTAGGAAGGGCATCCAGCTGTAGAAACATTGCCAGATCAGATTGGAGCCTGGTGCAGCTGCTGGCTTTCCAGACTTCAGTCATATCATCCAACCCATGCTAGCATAGAAAGCGGACGTTAAATGATGATGATGTCTTGCCACACAAAGCTAGCAATTTTTTTTTTTTTTAGAGGGAAACAGGGTTTAGTTGATTGCATTAACCCTAGTAATTGTCTTTATTTCATCAACTCTGGAGAGATTAAAGGCAAACTTGACCTTGGCAGTACTATAACTAGAATGTAAAGAACTGCAAGAAATGCTACTAAGCATTTTCTCTGTTGTACTAATACATCCACCAGTTCACCACCTTCTTGAAAATAATAATTTCATCCATCAGAGGTTAACTTTCCTTTTCATCATTTTAGTGCTGATTAAATAAGTACCAATCAAGTACTGGAGGTTGATGTAATTGAGTCCCCTTTCCCCATCAAAAACTGTTGGCCCTATGCCAAAGTTTCATACCATTATTATCAATCAATTGGTTAGTCATTTAGCCGGTTAACTCATTGATTGTTTGGTCAATCAGTCAATCAGCTAGGTTTGTCAGAATCCTTTTGTTGCCATTTGTGACCTCATCAATGTTTTACATCTAGACCTGTCGAGCCAAGTGAGATCGTAGTTGTGACCAATGCCGGTGTTACGTAAATGGCACCCATACCAGTGGCACATAAAAAGAATCCACTACACTCTTGGAATGGTTGGCATTAGGAAGGACATCCAGCTGTAGAAACCATGCCAAATCAGATTGGAACCTGGTGCAGCTCCCCAGCTTACTGGTTTTGTGTCAAACTGTCCAATCCATGCCAGCATGGAAAGCAGACGTTAAATGATGATGATGATGATGATCATCATCATCATCATCATCATGATAATTTAGAGCAGAGAGAGCATGTTATTGATGGGATCAGGAATGGCAATGAAACGACTTTCACAAACCTGACTGATCAATTGAGAATGATTAATCAAACAATTGGTTAGTTAATTAGTTAAATGACTAATTGACTAATGATAATAAGAAAGTGAAATAGAACTAGCACATGTGTTTATTATTGGCATAATGACCCTCCCAAGATACAACAAAATCTTTTTCAACACGTGTGTTCACATCAAGAATTTTCAAAACCAAATACAAAAATGCCTTTTTTTTTTTTCTTTCCAGGAATTATTTTATTGCCATGGTCTTCAGAAACTGTGTCTTTCTGACAATGAAATCACCACCATTCCTCCAGCTATTGGCAGTTTGATTAACTTGGATGTTTTGGACATCAGCAAAAATGGTAAGAAGAATGGAATTTCTTTTAAAAATTTCTTGTTGGCAGATGTAGATAATATGTTGGGTGTGCTTAGTAGAATCTCAGTTGTCTTTTCTGATGTTGCTCTTGTTGTTGTTGTTTAGCCCCAGGTCAACCCTGATCCAGCAGACCTATGATCAAAGACATTCTATCCATAGCCATCCTGTATTTTCAGGCAGTTTATTTCTGACTACATTTCAGGTTTTATGAAGCCTACTTAAACTAGGAATTGAAACCACATCACATATTACAGATGTGGCTTGTTAACAACCAAGCACTGCCCTATGGCTTCCACCATCTTAGATATTCTGTAACTCTATGAGAATAAAATTATTCTAGATTTAAACTTTCTTCTTGAATTTAAAATTTTAAATTTTAAACCTGTTTAATTACTTAACTTTTAGTTTTACAGAAATATATATATATATATATATATATATATA
>NC_068990.1:16757611-16758512 GCF_001194135.2 Octopus bimaculoides
TATATACATAATTATAACAAGGGGTCAGCTTTATGCCTCACCACACACTGCTAGAAATAGACACTAGGTCTTTTTTACTACCTTAAAATCTCCAAGAATAACACATTTTATTGTAGGCAAGTAAAAGAAAAATAATGAATCGACATTATTTTTCTTTTACTTGCCTACAATAAAATGTGTTATTCTTGGAGATTTTAAGGTAGTAAAAAAGACCTAGTGTCTATTTCTAGAATTGCGTGGTGAGGCATAAAGCTGACCCCTTGTTATAATTATGTATATAATTATAAAATAATTTGTAAAATTTACCCAAAAGGTTTTTATTTCTGCACTGGTTACCTAGTGAAATCATTATTGATTTTACCCTCTACTATTATTAAAATAATATTCGAATATATATATATATATGTATATATAGGCAATGGAAACTTTTATATGGGTGCTTAAGTTCAAGGTGAGCAGTAGGAGGAAGTAATTGATATAACTGTTCAAGATTTTTAGCCTTTGATGCCTATTTAACCCTTTTGGTACCGACTCACCTGAATTTGCCCCTTGTTCTCTAAGACACATTTCTTATTTTAAAGTGATCTAAATTAAAACCTTCCACCAAGATTTAATAGTGATTTATGTTCCAAACATCAGCTTAATAATGACTAAGTTATTTTAATGAATTCTTTGTTACTTTCAAAACTGAATCTAAGGCAGTGTGTTTTGACCAAAATATAGCAACAAAATTGTTAAAAAAGATTAATGTAATGTCAAGATAAACTGCTTGTTAACCACAATCAACACAACAGTGACAATAAAAATGACAACATCAACAATAATAATAATAGGTTTTGATATGTGAATAAATAAACAATCAAAACCATATATATGTATATATATATATATATATATATAT
>NC_068990.1:16758783-16759436 GCF_001194135.2 Octopus bimaculoides
TTAACAATGTCTAAACCTGATTTCAACAGGCCAGCTACATCTGTTTCACTTTATTTACAGTGCCAGTACTCCCAGGGCAGGCATAAAGGTATTTCCTTTCCCCTAAAAAAAAAAACAATAAATAAATAAAAAATAAAAATGATAAAAAAAAAACGCCTAAGACTTCCCTGTGTCAGAAATCTCAGTTCTAGCAGTATTGTTTTTCCTACATTCAAAGTCCTGTTGATTTTCACCCTCACCCCCCCCCCCACTGCAGTTTTTTACTTCTTTGCCACCTGATGGGCGTCAGCATATGGCAGTTAAAAAAGGTATGAGGCATAGTATGTATGATGTAGTAAGTAAATAGGTCAGAGGGCATATGGTGTCTAATTTTGGTACACCTAACTACCACAACCTATATAGGGGCCATTCATTACTTTCAGATGCTGTTTTGGCAGCAAAAGTTTTGCTTTTCTGTTTTCATTTTGGTCTGAAATACATTCTGAATATCTGATAGTAGTACACGGCATCAAGACATGTTATTCCACCTTTAAACTTCATTTTATCAAACTACCCCTATTTATGTAGTCGTGGACATGCATCTAAATATATGTGTGTGTATATATATATATATATATATATATATATATATACATATATCATATATATATATT
>NC_068990.1:16759525-16766286 GCF_001194135.2 Octopus bimaculoides
ATATATATATATATATATATATATATATATATATATATATATATATATATATACATATATCATATATATATATTATATATATGTATATTTATGTATTTGTATGTATGTCTAATGTATGTATATGTGCATGTTTGTGTCTCTTTGTCTTGACATTGCATGATAGTTGTAAATGAGATTCACTGTTATACAAGCAGTGTCATTCATTTCCAATATTTTACAGAAACCCATCTGGTCATGGGGAAATATTATTTTGTTTAGCACCAAATAAGTATGGGTTGGTGACATGAAAGGCATCTGGTCGTAGAAAATCTGATGCAATGATTTCTGGCCAATCAATGCAAGCATGGAAAAGTTAACATTAGAACAACAACAACAATGATGATGATAATGATGATGGCCTAGCTCCCCCCCCCCCCCAGAATGAATTATTTTACTTGAATTAGGAGAAACCTTATTGGCACTCAATTCATGTCATAGTTGTGGTTTTAAATCACTGTTAACACTTGTGCCTGTTAGTGATTTATGAGACTTTTATTAAAGAAAGAACTGTCTTAAACTAAAACACCTTACAAACATTCACAACAATCAGAAGGTCATAAATAAATTATAAACAAAAGGAATCCAACAACACTAAATTCAAGTGATTTGATAAGAGATTTAGTTTATGGCTAAAACAATTTTGAGTGTTGAGTTTGGGAGAATTAATATAAAATTTTTAATGCTGTAGTGGTTTAGTTTCTGCAAGAAAAATATTGTGACCTATAATGTTGTAAACATTATGGTTAATAAATACCTTCTCTCAGTGACCTCTCCCCCACATTTCAGTTGGCAAAGGAACATTCAGGTCCATTATATTTTGACAATATTCTTGTCCTTATCTACTTAACCTATATATATATATATATATATATATATATATATATATATACACTTCTAATATAGGATAAAATTGTTTTCCAAAATTTCATCAAGTGGCCAGCATTAAAATACTTTTAAAGGTGAAAATATTAAAATATCTTTAAAGGTGAAAATTATAAGCAATTATAAATAAGGGCAAAAGAAAAAAATTTTCTATGCCAATATGCTGAAAAATAGACGATTTAAAGTCTATTTCTCATCATATTGGTGTAGAAAATTTTTTATTTTGCCCTTATTTATAATTATATATATATATAATTTTTTTAGAAAAACAAATCTGGAGAAGCACACTCTAAGAAGTAGAGCAATCTTATATTAATGGTGAAGGCCGGTTTATAGGGTTACCCTGGGTTTCTCTGATGAGAAATACACTTTGCTTTTGAAATACACTTCCTCCATTTCAATTAATTTTGCAAAAAAGTAGATATTGATAGTATTGTCACATTGGGATGCCTTTGAACATAAGATCTGCTTAACACCTTTGTTACCATATTTTTTTGGAAACAGCTTGCTCTTTGTCGCATGAATTTTAAATAAAGAAGTAAGTAAAATAGTTTTGTCATTATTAAGCCTGTGTTTGTGTTATAGAATCAAGCCAGTGTCAAGTAGGCTGGTATCAGAAGGGTTGATGTTCAAATGATCAGATCTCTACCAAATTTATGGACATTAATCCTTCTAATCCAACCTGTTTTATCCACTGAAACAGTCAAAAACTAACCTGTCTCCTATTTCAATTACTAGTTACCTCTCTTCAAACAATCAGAATCCTAAGCTCGCATAATGGATTGCTAAGAAATACTTCCATTACAATTGTGCAAAACAAATATATCTTTTCATATATGGAATGTTTACTACATTAATAGTAACATTTGGGTTTTTTTATCCTTGACTGAAATTGGTAGAACATTATTAGGAAACTGGTGGCAGTGGGGAAGCATCTTACATTCTTACATTGACAAAGAAACTCTTCCCCCATTATCTCAGCTGCAGACAAGCCTTCTGGTTCTTTGCCAAACACATCTCCATTAACTTTTGACAATATTCCTTTCCTCATCTACTTAACCTATATGTATGTGTGTGTGCGTATATGTATATATATATATATATATATATATATATATATATATATATATATATATATACACACACAAGCATATATATTTGCACATATAAATATATATACACATATATCGACATATACATGTATACATATATAAAGCAAGATTTATATATATATATATATATATATATATATATATATCTGTATATATGTATACATATGTATGTATGCTGGAGCACTGCCTTAAAGGGTGTTAGTTGAAGAAATCCACTCCAAGACTTATTCTTTGTAAGCCTAGTACTGATTCTATCGGTCTCTTTTGCCAAACCGCTAAGTTACAGGAAGATAAACACACCAGCATCAGTTGTCAAGTGATGGCGGGGGGATAGACACAGATACACACACACATGTATATATACATATATATATATATATATATACAATGGGCTTCTTCCAGTTTCTGTCTACAAGGTTTTGGTCAGCCTGAGGCTCTTGTAGAAGATATATATATATATAAAACTGTGTACCATAGTTTATCAGTGTATGTGTATGAACAAGTGCTGCATACCTATTTAACAACTGTAACTCTGTGTGTGTGTGTGTGTGTGTGTGTGTGTGTATGTGTGTGTGCGTGTGTGCGTGCATGCGTATGTGTGTGTGAATGCGTGTGCATGTATGGGTAATGATTTGCTATATGATAGCATGAAACCTTAATATATAATGGCTGACGGTTAATTGTGTGCGTGTTCTAGCAGTTATGATGGATATGAAAATGTGATGGTATATGTAATCACATTTATAAAGGAGAAACATGAAGTGAGGAGAAGATGGTGGAAGAAGAGATTTATTGGGACTATATGTGTAAGAGAGAGGGAGAGAGTGTGTATATGGGTATATTACTCTCTCTCTCTCTGTCCCTCTCTCTCTCTGCCCCTCTCTTTCCCTCTCTCTATATGTTGGGTGGGTATGCTACTCTTTCTCCATATAAATATATATATATACACACAACACACAAACACACACACACACACACAAACACACACACACACACACTCACACATGTATGTATATGTATGTATATGCATGTATCATCATTTAATGTCCATTTTCCATGCTGGCATGGGTTGGATAGTTTGACAGAAACTGGCGAGCTGGTGGGAGGTGGGGTCTGCACTAGACTTCAGTCCGTCAGTTTTGGCATAGTTTTGGTGGCTAGATGCCCCCAACTTAACTCCAGGATGGGTGTTTTTCATATGGTACTGTTTATGTGGTGCTGGTATGAGTGCTTTGTAACATGGCACCAGCATGGGTGCCTCTCCATGTGGACTGGCATAGGTGCTTTGTTATCAAATAGAGGTAAAATAATCTAATTTGTTACATCTGTACAACACATGTCAATGTATGCCCAACCATTTAGTTTCAGGTTCAGTCCCACTGTGCAGCACCTTGGGTTGAATGTTATTCTCACATATGCTAGTATATAAGTGTATGTGTGAGTGTGTATATGTGTGTGGGGATAGTGTCTGTATGTGTATATGGGAGTGTATATAAGTATGTATAGGAGTGTGTATGTATGAGTGTGTGTATTGGAGTGTGTGAGGTGCACATGGAGGTATAGTGTATATGGAAGCATATATGTGGTTGTGTTTGTGTGTATATGCTTTTTTGATGGTTAAGATCAGTGGTTCTCAACTGGAGTCCATATGGCCCCTGAGGGTCCATGTAAGATTGTTAGAGGTCCACGCAGCAAAATAATAAGTTGGAGATCCACAATAATATTTTAAGGGCCCCTGAAAAATTTTATTTTAGATGTATTTATTGGTATAACATTTTACATAGTTCAACCTATACAAGCTAATGTGTGAATAACAAAATAGGAATTTTGAAAGAAGTATCTGTAAACATTGAATGGCTATGAGGGGGTCCACCAGAATAAATTAGTAATTAAAGGGGTCCATTGATAAAAATGGTTGAGAACCCCTGGTTTAGATGGTGAAGGAAGAGCACTCTCCTCCTCCCCACCACCACCACCCTTTTTGTAGGAACTCTTAGATTGTTAGACAAAAGAAGGAAAAAAAAAGTTGTTAATACCTCAAACCAAAGACATGGTCTGAATCCTTATCTATAGCAGTTAAGGGCCCCAGGTGGTGGCACTAAGCAAGGTTACCCCAGATTCAGTGCATCATAAAAGAACAGGAACAGTCTAGCTGGCTGCTGGCCCTAGGCCATAGTGGAACAGATGACAATTGTCCAAGAAAGCTGTTGGATGAGATTGAACCCAGATCCACATGATTGATAAATAATCTTCTTAACCAAGCAGCCATACCTGTACCCATGCATTTGCCCATGCTACCCAGAGAACTCACACATACACACTTATAATATGCACACATATGCATACACATACATTTGTCACGCTCACATATGCATGCATACATACACTTATAATACATACAGACATACACAAGCAGACATGCACACACACACACACACACACACACACACACACACACACACACACACACACACATACACATGAGCTTATAATATACATACGTATGCCAGCTTGGAAAACAGATGTTAAACAGTGATGATGATGATGGTATTGATACACACAGGCATATAACACACGTACACCCACACCCACACATACACATGCATATATACATGTATATACACATGGCTATATGTATGTGTGTGTGTGTATACCCCCTTGGGCTGCTTCTCGTTCATATTTGAATGTATATATATAAATATATATACATACACACACACAGACATATACATATGTATATACATGCACACACACATATACATGTGCATATATATATATATATATATTTATACATACACACACACACACACACACATATATATACACACACATATACACACCTATATTTATATCCGAACATTTAAAAACTTCTCCTTTCTTCCTTTCCCAACCTTTGAGATTTTGATAATTTCCCTTTGATCTCAAGACTGGCTCCACATATTCCACCTTTTGGTTTGAGTCTGCCATTGCTGCCTCTCTTCATGGAACTTTCAGCAACATCAATCAGACAGACATGCTTCAGATCTCAAACAGGCAACACAAACCATACAGTCACCCTCTGTGTGTGTGTGTGTGTGTGTGTGTGTGTGGATGGGGGGGGGGTATTAATATGTGTCTGTGTGTGTGTGTGTGTGTGTGTGTGTGTGTGTATATTTATTGTAGATAGATGTATATATATATATATTTATATACAAAATCATCATCTTCAACATCATTTAATTTTCACTTTTTTCCATGCTTGTCTGGGGCAGACTGAAGTTATTGACAGATTTTCAACAGCTGGATGCCTTTCCTGTTGCTAGCCCTCACTTGTCTGCAAGTAAAGTAATATTTCCCCATGGCAAGAAATATTTTTCATGCAAAACTAGAAACAAACTGATCATTTGTATGATGACGGCACTTGTTTATACCATAATGTGATATATAGGCCAAGAGACGCACAAAAACACTTGCACACAAACAAGCACACATATGCATGCATGCACACGCACACACACACATCCGCAGGCTTCTCTCAGTTTCAATGTACTAAATCCACAGATTTGGTTGCCCTGGGGTGTAGTACAAAATACTTGCCCAAGATGCCAAACATGCTTCTCAAATGAACAGCCATACCTGCACCTATATAGCCATGATTGAGTGTGTGTGCGTGTGTGTGATCATAATTATCATTTTAATGTCCAGTTTTCAATGTGTGTATACGTGTGGATGAAGTTTAATGCGGTAGATTTTCTACAGTTAGATGCCCTTCCTCCTGTTAACCCCTTGCCTGCTTCCATGCAAGATGATAATCACCTCCACCACCTTCTCAATGACCAGGCATGTTATCAAAGGAAACAGGGCTTGTATGACAGTGACAATCAGTTTATAACTATCCCATGAAGTCAAGAGGAGATTCAAACACACACGCACTAACACATGCACACACACTTGTATATGTATATGTGTACACAACAGGCTTTTAGTTTCTGTCTACCAAATCCACTCTTAAGGTTTTAGTAAAAGACAGTTGCCCAAGGTGCTGCATGGTGGGACTGAACTCGGAACCATGTGCTTTAGAAGCAGACATATATATGTATATATATATATATATATATATATAAAAGTTTCATAGATCAAACAAGAGAATTAAAACTGAATGCAGAAATTTACAAAAATGGTTTATGGGCTGGGAGTTTTGTGTATGGCATTTATTGAACTTATGCCATACACAAAAACTCACAGACCTTGAATCACTTTCCTAACTTTGTAATGATTAAAAATTTTTAAAAAATGTATCCATAAACATGTGGCCATATCCTACCTCTCTGTCTGTTTATCTGTGTTCACACACACACACACACACCCACACTCACACACACACACACCCACACTCACACACACACACATTTATACTAGCAGAGACCACCCGGCGTTGCTCGGGATTGCTCTAGAAGGTCCATAAGAGCTTGAGAAGGAGCTGGTAGTACTGGCAATGTTACCTGACCTCCTGAGCAGCACATACCATTTGTTTCATTTGAAAATTTTTTCTATGCATGTTTCTAGAGAAAATAAATAAGTAAATGGGTGGAAATCAAAGTGGTGAGTGTGTTAAATCATAAGGCACTAAAAGAGAATGACTCTTCCCAGACACAATAAAAAGATGCTTCAACACACAAACACACATAAAGAATCTTGCAGACCAAATACAAAAACGATATATATATATATAAAAACGATATATATATA
>NC_068990.1:16768726-16769857 GCF_001194135.2 Octopus bimaculoides
CAGTTTTGATTCCCAGGCTGGGCGTTGTGAGTGTTTATTGAGTGAAAATTCCTAAAGCTCCATGAGGCTCCGGCAGAGGGTGGTGGTGGAAAACCCTGCTGTACTCTTTCACCACAACTTTCTCTCACTCTTACATCCTGTTTCTGTTGTACCTGTATTTCAAAGGGCCAGCCTTGTCATACTTTGTGTCATGCTGAATCTTCCCGAGAACTCCGTTAAGGGTACACGTGTCTGTGGAGTGCTCAGCCACTTGCACGTTAATTTCACGAGCAGGCTGTTCCGTTGATCAGATCAACTGGAACCCTCATCGTTGTAACTGACAGGGTGCCACGTTATATAGATACACACACAAATATCATCATCATTTAACATCCACTTTCTATGCTGGTATGGATTAGACAGTTATGTGTGTGTATCTGTATATATATGTGTGTGTGTCTGTGTATGTATGTATTCCTTCTGCTTCTCTGTCCCTTATCACTTGATGTAATATTATCTGATGACTTCATTTCTCTTATGGTGGCAGTAGCACCTACAGCAGCGACAACAGTACCTTCTTCCATTATCCTTTTTATCCTCTCCTCTCTGCTCCTCCCACCTGTTATTCTGGTCTCAATTAGCTGCTTATTAGCTGCTCAAGTCATTTCAGGGTTAAACGAAACACCCACCCTGAATCATTTCTAGGAAATCCTGTTAGCACCACCAGGAACTGGAGGAGGGAAGAGATGGTTGTGGCACAGATGAAATAGCATGATGGTGTGTCACTCCCCTTCTCTTCTCACCTTGTTCTGTTAACCATGTGTGTTTTGTTTGTCAGGCGCAGGAGTGGCTGTGTGGTAAGTAGCTTGCTTACCAACCACATAGTTCCGGGTTCAGTCCCACTGCGTGGCATCTTGGGCAAGTGTCTTCTACTATAGCCTCGGGCCGACCAAAGCCTTGTGAGTGGATTTGGTAGACGGAAACTGAAAGAAGCCCGTCGTATATATGTATATATATATATGTGTGTGTGTATGTGTTTGTATGTCTGTGTTTGTCCCCCAAGCATTGCTTGACAACCGATGCTGGTGTGTTTATGTCACCGTCACTTAGCGGTTCGGCAAAAGAGACCGATAGAATAAGTACTAGGCTTAC
>NC_068990.1:16770409-16780669 GCF_001194135.2 Octopus bimaculoides
ATATATATATATATACCGGGGTAAGCACATAAATATGAAACAAGGTGGAGAAAAGAGTACTCAAATACAAGAGGTAGAGTAATATGCTTTATTTAAATAAAGTATGTATCTATGCATACTCTTCTCCTGTTCTCTGGTGGTAGTAGTGGTGATGATTGGTGGTTGAAGTTGTTCAGAGTGGAAGTAAAATGCTAAAGAAGTCTTGATCTGTCCAGGCGAAATCTTTAGTGACATTTTGTCTGCCTTTATGTTCTGAGCTCAAATTCTACTGAGGTTGACTTTGCCTTTCATCCTTTCGGGGTTGATAAATTAAGTACCAGTGAAACACTGGAGTTGATGCAATCAATTGGTCCCCTCCTCCAAAATTTCAGGCCTGGTGCCTGTAGTAGAAGGGGTTATTATTATTAATAAGATGGTGAGCTGGCAGGTTTGTTAGCACAGCAGGTAAAATGCTTAGCAATATTTCACCTCTCTTTACATTCTGAGTTCAAATCCCACCGAGGTTGACTTTACCTTTCATCCTTTCAAGATTCATAAATTAAGTACCAGTTGCATACTAGGGTTGAGCTAATCGACTGGCTCCCTCCCCCAAAAGGATTATTGTGATAGGATTATTATTATTAAGGCAGCAAGCTGGCAGAATCGTAAACATGTTGGGCGAAATGCTTATATTATTTCACCTGCCACTACATTCTGAGTTCAAATCCCACCAAGGTTGACTTTACCTTTCATTCTTTTGGGGTCAATAAATTAAGTAGCAGTTGAGTACTGGGGTCGATCTAATCAACTTAATCCGTCCCCTCAAATTTTAGGCCTTGTGCCTATGATTTAAAGGATTATCATTATTACTATTATTATTATTATTATTATTATTATTATTATTATTATTATTATTATTATTAAGGTAGCAACTCCCTGTGACCTCAACTCCCACTAAGGTCAACTTAACTTTTCTTCCCTCCAGAGTCAATAATATGATGAATACTAGGTTCAATGTTATTGACTATTCTCCTCCTCCAGTTAAGAATAATATTAATAAGGAGGTTATTGTATACACTGCTCAGGTGCACTGCAACACATTGAGAAAGAAAAGGGGAAGAGAGGTGACCAAGTAGAGAAAGAGATCAATGAAGGCTAAAAGTACACAACAACAAAAAAAGATAGAGAAAAGCGAACATTAAGAAAGCCTTAAAAGGTGCATGAACACAGGGCTTTGACCCTTTTCTTATCATATTTCTGTTGAAATATTCTGTTATTGTTTCTATTAATTTTGAAAATAATGAAGAATTTAGTTAAATAATTTTGTCATTATTAAGCGGGTGTTTGAAACATAAATTAACATGAAATTTTGATAGAAAGTTTTGACTTACATCTCTCAAAAACAAATCATAAAACCTGGGGTGGGTGCTTTTGTATCAAAAAAGCTTAATTTTATGCTGTGGGGAAAAAGAGTAAAGAGCAGGATGTTGTGGCTGTCATGTCTTCCTCAAGGATATCAGTTACTCAGTGGTGCTGTCTGTTAGAAAGGAAAAAAATTACAAAACAACTGCAGCTGCAGCAACAACAATAACAATTACCATGTTGTATTTCAATAAGAAATAAGGAAACAAGAGTCCATCGACAACCTCTTGGTCAAGTGAGGTCACCATGAGTCAGTACGTAACCTAGCAACACATCAGACCAGTACCCCCCTGCCACACACACTTACACTAAAGTTAGAGGTGTGTTCAATTTTAGTTCAGAGACCTACTTCTGTCTTTTGTTTTATGACTAAGACACAAACAAACAGGGTTTAATAAAGTCCATTTCCTTTTTTATTTTGAGGAGTTTCAAGCAGGGGTTGGCTAGGTTAATAAATTTCTACAATTGGAAATGATGGAGTGGTTGTTGTTGTCATCTTGGGCAAGTGTTGGGGAAAAGGCAGAGACAGAAATGGTAAGTTTTCAAAATAAAACACTCTGCAGGCAGCAACTGTCAATAAAACAGAAATTAAAAAAAAATTATTCCTCTCTCTGTGGCCTGTTACCAAATGATCCAGAAATGACCTGTTATTAAACAACAGCAAATTCCAATGAGTCAATGAGAGACGCTGTATGGTTGTTTGACCTGCTAGAAATAGCAGTCAAATATCTGTCGAATAACACACATTGCTGTCTTATAGAAAGACAGAGCACTTTAAATAATGTGGTTCTACATGATCCTAAAAGAGAGGCTGAATGGGCATGACTGGAATGCTTTATATCATTAGTCTGTCTTCTTGACCAAAATTGACCTGGGGCTAAATAAGAATATTGACTTTTAATGACACAAATTGCCTCAAAGTGGTTTCTTGACCTGCTAGAAATAGCAGCTAAATCTCCTTCAAATTGTACCCAACTATCTTAATAAATGAATGACACATTAGATAATGTAATTCAATACAGTGTCTGCAAAAAAAGAAGGCCAGGCTGGTCAAGGACGAGTTGCCTTTTATGCTTATAAAAAAAAAAAAAACTTGCTTTCATTTGTCAAATTCTGGAATAAACTGCTTGCATTGGTTGTTAGCTATAAGGACACTGTACCCTTCAAGATTTCTATGCTTCCTGAAACTTGCCAACATTACTCCTGACTTGCTTATGCAGCTTTTCTTCTTTATGGTTCTTTTACTGTTCATTTTTTTACCTTTCTCTGTTTTGTGTCCTGAACATATTTTTGGCTCTTGTTGTTGTCTCCCCTTATTTGAGTTATTGCTTCTGTTTCCGCTTCTACTCTTTTCAAATGAATTGTAGTATACCTGAATGCTGTATTCAATAAGCTCATTATTATAATGGTGATTGTGGAGGTGTAATGGCCCAGTGGTTAGGGCAGTGGACTCGCAGTCGTGGGATCGCAGTTTCAATTCCCTGACCGGGCGTTATGAGTGTTTATTGAGCGAAAAACCCCTAAAAGCTCCACAAGGCTCTGGCAGGGGGTGGTGGCGAACCCTGCTGTGCTCTTTCACCACAACTTTCTCTCACTCTTTCTTCCTGTTTCTGTTGTACCTGTATTTTCAAAGGGTCAGCCTTGTCACACACTGTGTCATGGTGAATCTCCCTGAGAACTATGTTAAAGGGTACACGTGTCTGTGGAGTGCTCAGCCACTTACACATTAATTTCACAAACAGCCTGTTCCATTGATCGGATCAACTAGAACCCTCGTCATCATAACCGACGGATTGCCATGACGACGATAATGGTGATTAAGGTGGCGAGTTAGCAGAATCATTAGCATGCCGGGTGATATTGTTGAGCATTTCATCTGTCCTTAGATTCTGAGTTCAAATTCTGCCAAGGTCAGTTTTGCCTTTCATTCTTTCGGGGTTGATCAATTAAGTACCAGTTAGGTACTGGGCTCAATGTAATCGACTAGTCCCTTCCCCACAAATTTCAGGTCTTGTGCCTATAGGAGAAAGAATTATTATGATGGTGATTAAGGTGGCAGATTTGTCAACATGCTGGATGAAATGCTTCCAGTGAATCAAATGAGTGCCTCTATATGATTGTTTGACCTGCTAGAAATAGCTGCCAAATGCCACACACACTGCTGTCTTATACAAAGACAGGACATGTTAAATAACGTGGTACTACATACCCCTAAAAGAAAAACTGAATGGTGACATTTCATTTGCTTTTATATTCTGAGTTCAAATTCTGCCAAGGTCATTTTTACCTTTCATCCTTTCGGAGTCAATAAAATAAGTACTAGTCAAACACTGGGGGTGATGTAATCAATTAGCTTCCTCCCCTTAAATGTTAGACCTTGTGCCTGTAGTAGAAAGGGTTATTATGATGACCCCAAGACTTCATTTTGTGTTTGTATCATTTCTAGGTTACCTGATGGTATTACACAACTGCTCAACCTGAGAGAACTTTACTTGAATGACACCTTTTTGGATTTCCTCCCAGGAAACTTTGGCAGGTGAGTCCTATCACATCTTGTGGGTGTATGTATGAGTGTGTGTGTGTATGTGTGTGTGTGTGTGTGTGTGTGCATGCGTGCGTGCATATCCCTATGCACCCATTTGTCTGTATTAACTTTTACTTTTACTTGTTTCAGTTGTTTGACTGTGGCCATGCTGGAGTACCGCCTTTAGTTGAGCAAATCGACCCTAGGACTTATTCTTTGTAAGCCTAGTAATTATTCTATCGGTCCCTTTTGCCAAACTGCTAAGTTACAGGGACGTAAACATACCAGCATCGGTTGTCAAGCGATGGTGGGGAGACAACCACAGGCACACAAATACATACATACATACATACATACATACATACATACAACGGACTTCTCTCAGTTTCCGTCTACAAAATCCACTCACACAGCTTTTCGTCAGCCTGAGGTTATAATAGAAGACACTTGCCCAAGGTGACATGCAGTGGGACTGAACCGAGAACCATGTGGTTAGTAAGCAAGCTAACGTATGCATACATACACACAGACAGCCCCACATACACATGTTCACAATGCATACATACATATATGTACATAGATACATGAATGTATACATAGCATGTATAAAACCATGTAAGTATATATGTATATAGTAGTCTAGTTTTCATGAAGCATTGTCTGATACACATATAAATGTTTTAAATGTTTATTTTTGAAGCCAAAACAGTGCAAGTTATAAAAATTAGCAATACATGTTGATGGTTAGTATTGTTACCTGGTATTTCAATATTTCAAGGTTAGGACCTCTTCTTCAGGAAATGTATAGAGAAAAAGTGTTGATAGCTGATTTCTTTGACATTCTGACCTCAAATTTCCCCAAGGTCAGTTGGCCCCTCATTGTTTTTACAATTGCTAGAATAAAACTACCTCCCAGGAACCATGACTCACAAAGTTATGGCACTGTGTTTTATGTTAGAAACTGTTGTATTTTAACAGATTTTTAAAATCTTTTTTTTCTGTTTCTTTTGAATGTCATTCATCAAGAATCTTTTTGGTTATTTGTAAGAAAAGATTTATTTATTTGGAATCTTATTTGTAGGCTTACCAAACTGAAAGTTCTGGAACTTAGAGAAAACCATTTGAAAACCCTGCCAAAGTCTTTCTCTCGTCTTGTTGAGTTAGAACGGTTAGACATTGGCAATAATTCGTTAACAGAACTTGTAAGTTCCTGTCTTTTGTACAATCCATTTTGCACTCTTTTTTTCTTCTCTTTAATTTTGCATTGTTGTTGCTTCTCATCATCATCATTATCATGACCAACATCATTGACATCATTATCATCATTATCATCGTCTTTGACATGATTGTCATTGATGATATCAACATAACCATAACCATCATCATCATCATCATCATCATTGTCAGCAACAGCTTTCTATGCTAAATGAATCCTCATAATCCAAATGATTTCTTATCAGGGACTCTTGCTCTCATAAGCCACTACTCCTACTTATCATTGGGGCCTGGCCTCTATAGCAGAACAGCCTTTCTATTGCCAACCACTTTACTGAGTATATCGGATGCATTTTTTGTAGCTCCTGCACTGAAAAGGTTGATGAGCCCTCAATGAAACACGGTTGAAGGGACCTCACAACCCAGTGATTTGTCTACTTGTTTACCATCCTCTTTGCACTGGCACCAAAGATGTTGTCGAGTCTTTGGTGCGACTGGACTGGAGGATCTCTCAACCCTACTTTACCCCTGCTGGCTCACCAGTCACTCTAAAGGACGCACTAGCTGGGTAGAGCTTACAGTCGTGGTACTATCATATGTGTATATAAAATAATGTTTGTATTCACAGATACACACACATGCATGTGTGTGTGTGTGCATGGGTATGTGGTTGTTGGTGTCACCTTGTCATGACATTGTATGATATGTGTAGAATGAGTATCACTGACATACAAGCATTCTCCTTCATTTCTGTTATTGTGTGGAAATGTGTCTGGCCATTGGAAAAATGTGGAGGTTGGTGAGAGGAAGGGCATTGCCAAATTCCATCTCACCCTTGCAAGCATGAAAAAAGAGACATAAAAACAAAAATGATGATGAAAAAAAAAATCAATACCAACCTGAAAATAACTGATTTCTTACATGTTACTCAAGATTTAAGAACCAACACATACATATATATAATTTTTTAATTTCTAAATAGAAAGCTAGCCATACCTGAGCCAAATTCAACCTGTTTGTCATATGTTGTATGACAGATCCAAATATATTATCTTTAAATATTCTTTTGTTAACCCTGAAATAGCACAAAAACCAATTTTACATATAAAGAATATCATGACTTATTTATTCCTTTACTTTTGTGCATGAGTGAATTCTACACAATTCCAAAAGTTTCTATAGCAAACAAAAATAACTCCCCCCACCATGCCTTTCTATCAGCCCCTCGCCACTACAAACATTCTTTCTTTCTATCTCTTTTTATTCCCCCTCTTCCTAAACAGCTACTTATCCTGACTGTCCAGACCACACCTAATTTTCATTCACATTACTCCACTACTAAAGGAATAGGCTGTTAAAGCACCAAAGATTATATAAATCCAGAAAGGACAAAAGTAAATCTCTGTCTGATGATGGTGGAACTTCAAAGTCACTGTCAGCCTTTTCCTTATAAAAATTCATAAATATGTTCTCTATAAAAAATATTAAATAACTCTTTCGTTTAAAATAAAATTGTTTTATATATAAATTGACATAAACACAAACATTAATATATATATATATATATATATATATATATATATATATATATATATATATATATATATATATATATATATATATATATATATATATATATATATATACACATACACATGCACACATATATGTCTATACATACATATATACATATGTGTATATAATTATGAATATATATATATATGTATATATATTTATATATATATATGTATATATTTATACATATATATGTATATATTTATATATATATATATATATATATGTATATATATATGTATATATATATATATATACATACACACACACACATATATATATGTATGTATGTATATGCATGCACACACACACACACGCACACACATTTAAAACACTGACATATTCTTGCTTTCATCTCTTTTCTATTTTCTTCACTTCCTTCCCCCCCCATCCCCACCTCACCACTTACCACCACTCCCTCTTCTTTTCTCTCTGCTGTCACAGATTCCTTCTTTCTTTCTTCCTTTCCTTTTTTCTTTTCCTTTCTGTTCCATATTCTTTCTATTCTCCAATGACCTCATGAGTCTCATTTAAACCAATGGCACTGCCTTGCCTGGTTGCTTCAACTGAGTTCATGTTTGTATCAGCTTTAGTGAGTCAGCTCAAATGAAGCATGGAGTTTCACCATCATCATCATCATCATCATCATCACTACTATTTCCACAATCATTATCTTCACCGCCATCATGGCAGTAACACACGAACATCATCATCACTACTGCCATTACATCTTTATTTATCATGCCATCTCCATCACCGTCACCTTCATAACAAATGATGAACACATTTCTGTATATATATATATATATATATATATAAACAATATATGAGTATATGAGTATATGCATATATATGTACATGTATGTATATATGTTCATCCACATGTACATATAGATACATAACTGGGTACATGACGTGGCAAAAGAACAAGGACAAAAATGGTAAACAAGGTGCAACAAACAAGCAGGCCACATAGAAACATCCCCTTCATCAGCTGCCACCATTAAAACTCCGGCGTTTCGAAGAATTAAGGCAGTACGCATCGTTAAAAATGGTTATATATATATATATATATGCATGTATGTGTGTAAATACATGTATGTATATGTATACACACATATACACACACATACACACATCACATATACACAAACATATACAGACACAGACACAAACACACATGTGTACATACATGTATTTACACACACACACACACACACATGCATATATATATATATATATATATATATATATATATATATATATATCAAAATAAGCAACACGGATTAGAAATGTGTGTGTGTGCATATCAGCATATATATTTATATATAGATGCATATATATACACAAATACACACACACACAAATATATATGTACATACATATAAAGATAAACTCATATAGATAGACATATATGTATGTATCTCTCTATATGTGTGTATGTGTGTATCATCATCATCATCATCCTCATCATCCGTTTCTCCATGCTTGTATATAGATTAATGTTGAAAAATACTTCTTATGAAAACAGGAAAACAAACTATTTCATGTATAAAGGAGTTTTTAAGGAATTTAAATGGAACAAATAAAGGATGTCTATCGCGGGCTACCGTAATTCTTCACCATATCGCGGTTCACCTATTGCAGTTTATTATTTAAGCTTATGTTGATTCCTCTGTGGTGTTGTTTTGCATTTATAATAAAATAAATATATACAAATTATAAAAATAATTAAAAAAATATACAGTACTGTTTCTACTTTGCAGATTCTCACCTATTGTGGGAGGTTTTGGAATATAACACCCACGATAGTTCAAGGGATTACTGCATTGGTATTTGAACATATCTTATATTTTATATAGGAATCTTTACAGCAAAATAGACTTTTGACCTCACATATTGAAATGTATACATAAACAAACATAGGCTTCATGGACATGCATAGCGGACATGCATAGCGGACATGCATATCATGTGTTTATGTGTATATTAATAATTATTTCTACTCTGGGCACAAGGCCTTGAAAATTTTGGGGGAAGGGGCCTAGTCAATTACATTGACTTTAGTGTGTAACTGGTATTTACTTCATCGACCCCGAAAGGATGAAAGGCAAAGTTGACCTCGACAGATCTCTCAAAGAAAAACAATTGGTAACAGTTCTTTAAAGTAAAGGCTATTTGCCAACATGATGTGGCTGTCCCGAAAGGGATGATGTTACTATTGTTTTAGCCCCAAGAAACATCATTTCTAGTTGGCTATACGTGACACTATCTGTGTCCTTATATTTTTGAACAGGGAGCTCAGCATTGCCATCAAGTGCAAAACAACAGCTACTCTGTGTTGATAAAGAGCCATAACCCAGAAACTAGTCCACAGATGTTGTTTTGCATTTGATGGGAATGCTGAGCTCCCTGTTCAAAAATATAAGGACACAGATAGTGTGTCACATAGCCAGCTAGAAATGATGTTTCTTGGGGCTAAAACAACAGTAACATCGTCCCTTTCAGGACAGCCACATTATGTTGGCAAATAGTCTTTAAGATAAACAAAGTTCTTTTTTAATCTAAAATATACTCTCCTTCATTTTCTACAATGCTGCTAGAGTTGCAAGGCCTCTCTTCCAAAATTCACTTGTCCATGAGGGAAAATACTCCTCCAGTACTGTTCTGACCTTGTCTTCAGAATTCATAAATTTTCCGTCCAAATGATTTTGAAGACTGCAGAATAAATGATAATCAGATAGGGCAATATTTGGCGAATATGATAGGTGGGGCATCATTTCCCATTCAAACTGCTCCAGCCTCTGGAATGTCATCCTCACTGTATGTGGTTGATGGAAGAACACCTTTTATCTTGAAATCAAAGTCGGTCGTTTTTCTTCTAGTGCTGACTTAAGCTAGGTGTATACCATATACTTAATTAACTATATATATAGATATACATACATACATATTGATATATATTGTATACACAACTCATGCCGACATGGAAAGCTTACATAAATGATAGTAATGATAAGAATAAAAATTTATGTCTTTCTCTCTCTCTATTTCATAGTCTGATGTCATTGGTGGATTGGTCAGTCTGCTGGAATTATGGTGTGACCAGAATAAAATATTTACCATCTCCTCGGTAAGTTCCAAATTGGTTGCAGAGTTTTGTTTTCTCTTATTGTTATTTTAGTTTGTTTTTCACAATCTGTTCTAAAGACTCAGATGCTGCCTTCCTCCAACACCGCCTTCCCCCACTGTCTTCCTCTTCCTCATCATTGCTGTGGTTGTTATCATCACCATCACCAACATCACACACATACATTCATGCATGCATGTACACACACATACACACCAAAATTGACAGACACACATACACGTGCTACTGACTCATGCACACACACACACACACACACACACACACACACACACACACACACACACATTCACAGAATACTGGAAACTGTGTGGAAGCCTGTGGAAGGAATGTTTCCTGTTCTGTTAGTGCTTGGCTTAACAATATCATCACCACCACCACCACCACCACCACGACC
>NC_068990.1:16780688-16787301 GCF_001194135.2 Octopus bimaculoides
TTTAGCAGAAACCATTTTGTTTCAATCATTTGGGCCAAACCTTCAGTCTGAGGATAATTTTCCTCCCTACCTCCTATCCCCCTCCTTCTTTCTGTGCCCCTCCCCTTCTTGCTTACTTCTGCCATTCCTTCTCTTCCCCTTTTCTCTCCTCTTTCTATTCCCCTTCTTCCTTCCTCCTCTCCTTGCCCATCCATTCCTGCCATTCATTCATTCCTCCCTCCCTCCCTCCCTCATGTTGTTTTGTTTTTTTTTGTCATTGGATGTTTGCAATTTTAAAATTTCTCTTTGATACTTAACTATAATCATCTCAAACACTTTGCTTAAATCAATATTTCAATATAAATAAAAAAAACATTCCCTGCCTGACCCCTATACTCATTGCTTCTCCTTCCCTGGCAAATGTTACCAACACTTGAATGGTATAACAAAGGGATCTTAGATAAGACACAATTATGCTAATCAATATGTATAATATTTATTAGACTATCAATACAGTGTTAGGAAGAAGTAAATACATGGTGTTGTATACATGGTTTTTTTAACAACTTAGGATGAGGGTTGAACTAATAGGCTTCAGTTTTTACAGCTCATCAGGCCTAACTTATCTCAAATAGCTGAGAATGATCCATCATTGATCAAATTTTACAGCAATTTTAAACACATCATCATCATCATCATCAGGATTATTATTATTTAACACCCATGTTCCATACTAGCATAGATTGGTTGGATTGATAGGATCCAGTGTGTCCAAAGCCTGCATCATACTCTAATGTCTGCTAGGGCTGGGTTTCTCTGGCTGGATGCCCTTCCTTTTGCCAACTACTTTGCAAAGTGGACTAGGTATTTTTCTCATAGTATTAAGATTCCCTTCAGTAAAGAGGGAGACAACTTTAGGCTTAGAGATGAGGGTTTATGCAGTGGTTCTCAAAATGGGGTTCATATGATCCTTGGGGGTTTATATAAGATCTTGTTGCTAAAATTTATGTACAATAAACTGGTTATATTTCGACAATACACAAAATATTTTAACATTTTTTAATACAATTATTAATATTTCATTATCAAAATATATAAAAGGATTTATTTTAAACATTGAATGGTTATGGAGGTCCACTAGCGTAAAATAGGAATCAGAGGGGCCTGTAAAAAATGGTTGAAAACTATTGAGTTAGAGAAGGGGTCAGAACAGAACAAATTATTTGCTATAGAGGAATTACATAACTGCACCCATGTATTTCTTTGCAAACAGTTAACTAGATGACAGATTGTTTGTTTTTTCTTAACTGTGCAGCTCATTGGTAATTTGAAGCAGTTAATGTTCTTCGATGCCTCAAAAAACCAACTGGACACATTGCCAAATGAAATTGAAGGATGTACTTCTCTGGCCGACCTTTATTTGACCAGTAATAACATCAAGTTCCTGCCAGATTCTATTGGTTTGTACTCCATTTTATTTACTTTGCCTCAGTTTTTCCCATCTTTAAATGTTAATTCAGTCAGCTCTTGCCTGTGAAGTCAACACTTAGCTACAACTTAACCTCATCAGACAAGACACTGTATACATGCACGCACACACACACACACACACACACACGTGTGCATACATGTGGCTATGTATGTACATGTGTGAGTGTGTGATATTGTGCCTCATATAAGAATACATATGTGTGTGTGTGCCTACATATAGTTGTGTGTTGCTTAACAGGACAGGTTTTATGCATGTATACATATGTAAATAGAATTACATATATATATATATATATATGCAATACATACATATGTGTGTGTAGAGGGTATGTGAGAGAGAGTGTTTTTTTGAGTGTCTTCTTGTCTTGAGATTATGTTCTGGTTGTAAACAAATATATATATATATATATATATATATTTTTTTTTTTTTGCGGGTGGCACATGAAATGCACCATTTTGAGCGTGGCCATTGCCAGTACCGCCTGACTGGCCTTCGTGCGGGTGACACGTAAAAGCACCCACTACACTCTCTGAGTGGTTGGCGTTAGGAAGGGCATCCAGCTGTAGAAACTCTGCCAAATCAGATTGGAGCCTGGTGTAGCCATCTGGTTTCACCAGTCCTCAGTCAAATCGTCCAACCCATGCTAGCATGGAAAGCGGACATTAAACGACGACGACGACGAGAGAGAGAGAGAGAGAGAGAGAGAGAGAGAGAGAGAGAGAGAGAGAGACCCTTTAGTTCAGTAGTTATTTCAATGGCATTCTGTTCTTTTTTTCTCTTTAGTCAAAAACCTTTAATATTTCTCCTATTCTTTACATAGTCCTTCCTCTACTCATTACACACACTCTGCCACATAGATGTAAGATTCAAATGTTTTTCTCTCTTTTCCCCTATCCTATAATTGTTGTCCTGTCTCTTGGCATTATGCATATATTATTCTGTATTTTGCTTCTTGTCTTCATTCCTCACTTCCTAGTATTATATTTATCTTTGAAGTTGTTACTGAAACAACTGAACCCTAGTTCACTAGTTATATTGAGCTGAGGGGCAGATATCACTCCATAACCTCTGCAACAGCAACAACAGCCCAAAAGCCATCTTCTCTGTTTACTTTCTTCCTGTTTGATCACAAATACAAATGGTTAGTTTCTGTATATGTATGTATGTAGAAAAAAATAATAAGCAGAAAACAGATGTACAGATGTGGTATTCAAAGCTTTATAGGACATACACACATTTCAGCCAGATAACAAAATAATTACGTAACTTCAGTGGAAACATTATGCACTCATACGTTTTATCTTGTCAGTGTCCTGCATGCATGCATGTGTGAGTGTGAGTGTGTGTGTGTGCGTGCGTGCGTGCGTGCGTGTGTGCATGTGCATGCACGCATGCCCTCATTATCACTTTAATTTCCACTTTTCCATGTTAGATCAAACAGAATTTGCTGAGGTATATTTTTTTACAGCCTGATTCCTTTCTTGTTGCCAACCCTCACCTATTACTAATCAAGGCAATATTTTCCTCGTGGTTGTGTCATACCAATCCAACTGAGCCTAACCTATCTCTGCTGAATGACTAATAAATTTCACCAATAAATCTTTTTTTTTTTGCCATACTTTTAGGACAATTGATCAACCTGACCACTCTGAAGATCGACGACAATATGTTGACCTCCCTACCTGCTTCTGTTGGCAAGTAAGTATTCTCTATTAGTTATTAGTCAATTCATTTTTCTTTGATTTTGTCACTCATGTCAAAAAGAATAATATATTTTCAACTGTTAACCCTTTTGGACCATTATTTCAAATCCTTTCTGAAACGGCCCTTGGTTTTACAAAATAATTTTCATGTTAAAGTGATCTTGATTAAAACCTTTCATCAGAATTTCTTGTCAAGTTTTGATCACCAGCTTAATAACGGTAAAATTGTTCTATTAGATTCTCCATTATTTTTAACATGAATTGAAACCAAGGCAGTGTATTTCAATAGAAATATGGTAACAAAAGAGTTAATGAAGTCACATCTTTCATTTGCTTTTGAAAATTTAAAATTTGAGAGGATTTTGTAAAATAAGTAACGTTTATTTTAAGTTGGTGTACAGGGTATAACTTCAGGGGTCATTACTGACAATTAAGTTGAATTTTAAATTCAAATATGAAGAATTTAGAACGAGTGGTTTTTCATTCATTGTACCAGAACCAGATTTGTCTGCTTATATAAGGTGAAGAGTTCAAATCTTGTTGGAGTCATGTTGTATTTTCTGGACAAGACACTGTTATTCCACATAGACAGAATGCTTAACAGCATTTCTTCCAACCCTTTATTTTCTGAGTTCAAATACCACCAAGGTCAATTTTGCCCTTCATCCTTTTGGTGTCAGAAAAATAAAGAACCAGTTGAGCAACGGGATCTCTGTAATCAACTGCCCCCTCCTCCACCAGATTTCAGACCTTGTGCCTATAGTAGAAAGAACTACTACTACTACTACTACCACCACCACCACTACTACCACCACCACCACCACCACCACCACCACTACTACTACTACTACTACTACTACTACTACTACTGCTGCTGCTGCTTCTGATACATCCACCGCTGCCACTATCAACACCACCACTACTACTACAACATTTTCCCATTATATATAAAATATGGTTACAGTTTCTTCCATAATTTACAAAATATAATTATACACCTTACATAATTTTAAAAAAACATGTTAACATTTTTTTCCATAATGTAACGTATAATGTCACTGAACTCCTTACATAACATGCAACTCTATGTGTGGAAAGCTCTCTCTGCTGTGTGTGTGTGTGTCTGTGTGGTGTGTGTGTGTATGTGTGTTTATAAAGCGTTAGCTCTGACTGAGCTGTCTTTCTGACACAATCAGCAGAACTAAATATTGATTTCTGAGATGTACTTAGCTGAAGGTGAAAGGGTGCAGTTGATTATGTCAGCAACTCTTTATTACACCTTACTTATTTAATCGACATCAAAGGGAGTCTTAAGTCCATAAGGGAGCCTCTACATGGTCACTAGAGCTACTAGAAATAACAATCAAATCTCATTCAAATTACATTAAAAATATACAATGACAGATAATCTGGTCCTACATACACCATCACTACCAACATCACTGCCACCACCACTACCACCACTGTGACCATTACTATCATCACGATCATCAACTGCCAACATTATCATCACACTCACCACCATCATCATCACCTCATGAGAGATGTGGTGAACCCGTTGGTTAGAGCTGGTTCAACTCATCCTGGGTGAATCCTGCAACAAGTACCAGTAAGAAAGATCTGGACCTGAATCCTAGTAAATTTGAACATAGAATAATTTGAACCCTTAAGAAGAGGGGCCGGACATGTAGCTAAGTATCACATCACATTGGGATTAAAGATTTTTTTACCTAATGTTTGTTGCAATTATATTATTATTATTATTATTATTATTATTATTATTATTATTTTTATCTTCATCATCATCATCATCATTATTATTATTATTAATGCTTTTAACATTTCTTCTCATTAAGCCTGTCTTCGTTGTCCGAAATAAATGTCAGCATCAATGACCTTGAGGACATTCCATCGACCATCGGTCTACTCAGGAACCTCCGAACTATGTATGCTGATGAGAACTTTCTCAAGAAAATACCTCCAGAGGTAAATGACAACACTACTCTCTCTTTCTCTCTTTCTCACTCTCAGATGAAGGGCAAATCCCTGAAACATGATTCTCACCAAACTTACCAAACTTTTCTAGTTCTAGTATTCCACCTATGAATAAACTGTGACCATCACAGACCATCATTGTTTTCCACAGATTCCAGCTATTACTCTCTCAATAGCATATTCTCTGTAAGAACTACATTGATTAGCTTTCATAATAATAGTAATGGTTTCAAGTTTTGCCACAAGGTCAGCCATTTTGGGGGAGGGGATAAGTCGATTACATCGACCCCAGTGTTTCACTGGTACTTAATTTATCAACCCTGAAAGGATGAAAGGCAAAGTTGACCTCGACCGAATTTGAACTCAGAACGTAGCGATGGGCGAAATACCACTAAACATTTCATCCACCATGCTAATGATTCTGCCAGTTCACCACCACCACCACCACAATAATAATAATAATAATAATAATAATAATAATAATAATAATAATAATTCTTCCTAAATTTGGCACAAGGCCAGCAATTTTGTGGGAGGTGAGTGAGTTGATTACATCAACCCCAGTGCTCAATTGGTACTTATTTTATCGACCCTGAAAGGATGAAAGGCAAAGTGGACCTTGATGGCATTTGTATAATAATAATAATAATAATAACAGTTGTGTGGTTAAAAAGTTTGCTTCACAATTACTTAAATCCAAGTTCAATCCCACTTGCTGGTAAATGTCTTCTACCTTAATTTTGGGTGGAAACAATCCTTGTTAATGAGACTGGGTTCACAGAAACTATGAGGAATGTCATTGAATGGACTGTTCCTATTTTGGGGCTTGTGGACTTGATCCCTCATCTGGTTGAATACAACCCATTAGCTTTCCTTGACTACCTTTAGCAGAGTTCATTCTTTGGCAAATATTTAGACCAGATTTCCCGTCTCAGAAATGTCGAGATTTAGCTCTCTCCTTTCCAGCAGGTTTGATGGTTGTTTAAAAAGGTCATGAGAAAAAAATTAAATCGAAATTAAGCTAAATAATAATTATCCAAGTGATTAATCCTTTTGTTATCCTATTTCTGCTGAAATACATGGTCGTTTAAAAATAATGAAGGATTTATTAAAATCACTTTGTTATTATTGAGCTTCATGATCTTTTGGCTAAGATTAGAGTGTAGTAATTTTTCTTATCAGCTTAATGTCTGGTTTGGTCTGTATTTGGTGTCATTAATATTAAATTCAAATAGATAAATAAGTAGGCACAGGAGTGGCTGTATGGTAACATGCTTGCTTCCCAACCACATGGTTCTCTATTCAGTCCTACTGCGTGGTGCCTTGCGCAAGTGTCTTCTACTATAGCCTCAGGCCAACCAAAACCTTGTGAATGGATTTGGTAGATGGAAACTGAAAGAAGCCCATCGTGTATATATATATATATATATATATATATATATAT
>NC_068990.1:16787311-16789765 GCF_001194135.2 Octopus bimaculoides
TATTTGTGTGTATGTGATCCCCCCCCCATCTCTTGACAACCAACATCGGTTTACATCCCTATAATTTAGCAGTTCAGCAAAAGAGACTGATAGAATAAGTACTAAGCTTACAAAGAATAAGTTCTGGGGTCAATTTGTTCAACTAAAGGTGGTGCTCCAGCTTGTCCACAGTCAAAATGACTGAAACAAGTAAAGGAATAAAAAAAAATGAAGTAATTTATTAAGTTGTTGAAGTTTTAATTTAGATCCCTTTAAAATGGAAAGTTTCAATGGTTCTCAATCATTTTTTGCTTATGGACCCCTTTGATTCCTTTTTTATTTCTCTACTGGACTCCCATGTTTAAAATGAATCCTTTTGTATTTTTATGATGAAATATAAAAAAAAAATTGTTAAAATATTTTGCGTACTGTAGAAATATGACCAATTCATTGTTCATAAACTTTAACAACAAAACCTTGTATGGACCCTCAAGAGGCATATGGACCCTGGTTGAGAACCACTGGTTTATATCATAGAACCAGGGTCAGTCTCAGATGGGTTGGCATCAAAGAGGTTAATGGAAGAAGTTTGTATCCTAGAACCAGGAGTGATTGCATATTACTATCAAAAGGTTTAATGAAAAAAGAGTGTATCGCGCAGTATAGGTTTGTTTCCTGGTTGGAATGTCTTTGGTAGGAACACAATGCCATATCAAGGATTTGAACTGTTGACCTTTGGGATGATATGTGAACTCTTTGTTGCTTCAGCCAGCTGCCATTCTTTAGCTAAAAATTTTTCATTAATATTGTTTCACATCTCCTTCTCTTTTAATTAATTCCAACAGATATTTTATGAATTCTGGATTTCCTGTATTTTTCAATCTTTTAATACAGATTGGTAGCTGTAACGGTATAACAGTGCTGTCTTTGAGAAGTAATAAGTTGAAGTACATTCCTGATGAGATTGGTCGCATTCCTCATTTACGGGTTCTGAATCTCAGTGATAATCAGCTGAAACATCTACCCTTCAGCATTGTTAAACTAAAGGAATTACAAGCTCTGTGGCTCACAGAGAACCAGGTTAGTGCCAGAATTTTGCTTAACTCTACAGGAACTCAAAAGAACTGTACTAGATTTTTAGTTATTTCTTACAGCATTCCATAGTATTAGAGTAAATATTATGGTGCTGTGACTTATTGAGTGTGTATTTTATATGAGAATGACTTTATATAACATGTATATACATACAAGCATATTCATATGAATGGGTGAACATTCATATTTTTTATGTTGCTATAATTATATATCCATGTGTTTTTGCGTCATTGTTTTTATATGTTTCTGTAGAGCTTTTCATATTTTATTGACACATTAATTTATGTCTATATATGTGAGTTACTTGGTGACCTTACTAGTGCTGGTGTCCTCCCCACCAAAGCACCCAGTACATATGTAAGTGGTTAGTGTTAGAAATGGCATCCAGCCATAGAAATGATTCTAAAGCAAACATTGGAACAAGGTACAATCCTCCAATTTGTCAGGTGCTGTCAAACCATCCAATTTATGCCAGTATGGAAGATGGTTTTATATATGTATATATATCCTTCCTCAGTGAGTTGAGGTGGCTGAGTTCCTTTCAAGCATTGGGCCTCATGGAGGCAAAGTGGCCAAGCTCTAGGGCCGCATGGAGGTAAAGTGGCCGAGCTCCTGGGCCGCATGGAGGTAAAGTGGCTGAGTTCCTTTCAAGTGTTAGGCCTCATGGAGGCAAAGTGGCCAAGCTCCTTTTGAGTGTTGGGCCTCACAGAGGCAATGGCCAAGAGCTTTGGCATTATGTCATGCTTGAGAAGATCCATCAAGCCAAGGAAAACCGCAGTCATGGCAGATACCGGTATCATGCAAATGGCACCTGTGCCAGTGGCACATAAAAGCTCCCATTACACTCTCGGAGTGGTTGGTGTTAGGAAGGGGATCCAACCATAGAAAACAATGCCAAATCAGAATTGAGTCAGGTGCAACCTACCAGCATTCCAGCCCAGTCAAACTGTTCAACCCATACCAGCATTGACAACAAACATTAAATGATGATGATGATGATGATATATTCTTGTGTGTGTATATATGTATTGTATGCATGCATATATATATATATATATGAAGGGAGGCTAGGCGACAGGTTTATTTAGCCAGAGGGGAAGCAGATAAGGAAAGATTTGCCAATGTTCTGCGCCGTGAGGACCAAAGACTCAAGGTATTTCGTGTTGCAAGACAGTGTAGGAGAGAGAATAGTGATGTTGTAGGAGAAAAATGTGTTCGCATGGATGATGGTACGCTTGCATTAAATGAGGATGCAAAGAAAGAGGTCTGGAGATGCCACTACGATAGATTGCTTAATAAAGAGAATGAATGGGAGAAAGAGAGCCTGCCGTATGTCGACCCAATAGAGGGACCAGCTATCCGAGTTGATAGTACCAGGGT
>NC_068990.1:16792626-16794557 GCF_001194135.2 Octopus bimaculoides
TATATATATATATATATATATATATATATATATATATATATGTATATTATAGTCATCATCATCATTATTTAACGTCCCAGTTTGTTAAGTGATAAAGATCAATAAACAATGGAAGAACTCAATATTAGAAAGTAGAGTCAAATTGATTACAGAAATAGGTTGAGTGTGACTTGAAGCTTTAACTGTTTCTGTTCAAACTCTCTTAAGACAGGGGAAACCTTAAATTCAATGTCAACCCCACCTCTCCTCTCTCTCATGTACACACACACACACACATATACATACATACCTCGCCATATGAGATTCTTATGTGAATAGATACGTACACTTGAGTGTATGCATCAACAGTTCAACCAACACACCAACTCAACCACATATTTACACACACCGGGAACTCTCTCAACTCAAAATGTGTTGATGATTTGTTTGCAACCAGCTTGAACTCTCTGAAAAAGAACTTTAACTAAAATCAAAGAAAAATATATGTGCATGTGTGTGTGTATATACAATACGTATTGTGTGAGTGTGTGTATGTAAATAAGTGACATGTGTAAATAATTACTATCTGTTAAAAACTCTAAAAGAATCTTTTTTATTCTCCTTCATCTTTCTATTTCAGACAAGGCCACTGGTTCAGTTACAGTCAGACAAGGACCCCAAAACAGGTCGTAAGATTTTGACATGTTATCTATTTCCACAGAGATCAGAGAAGAACCAAGGTTAGTTGTGGTTTTAGAAAGGAAATGATTCTTTTCTTGTAGTCTTTGATGTTTGTAAGACGAAAATATTGCAATCCTATCACACTTGTAAATGAGTGTCACTGTCATATAAGCGATGTCCTTTGCTTCCACTCTTCCATGGGGAAATATTACCTTGTTTGGGAACAGGTGAGGATTGACAACAGGAAGGGCATTCAGCCATAGAAAATTTGTGTCAACAAATTCCATCCACCCTATGACAAGCATGGAAAAGTGAATATTAAAATAATGTTGAGAAAACTAGTACTAATCCCCAAACTTTATCCTATTTGACAAGAGTTTAGTTGTAAAGCCCTAAATCCGGTCACTATGTAAACAGTTTTTAAAAATTCTATTCAGAAGTGAAAATATCTTTCAAAATTTCTCATTTCTCCTTCCTTTTCTAGATTCTTCTAATGATGCAGCAAGCTTCCATGCTTCACTCTGGGAGGAGGAACGATTGCGACGGCAACAGATTCACTTTGCTGTTGGAGATGACAAAGATGAGGATGTAAGTCTTTTTACTCATGATGTTGATATTTGAGGTTTGATTTCTGACATTAGAGTGCTTTAGTGATTACACAACTTACCTCGCTGCTTTGCCCAGGTAACCACCCCCTAACCATTGGATATTATTTAACAAAATCTACTCTGTTGTAAATATTTAGATCCTGTCTCCAGTCTCTGAGGGTTATTTAATATCTCAATAGGCTGCCCCCTACTGGAGCAACCATGAATCATTATTGTTTTCTTCTTCCTTAATCTCTTGCCAGTTTTAAAGATTCTGCAAATGGCCATATGTGTGTGTGTGAGTGTAGATATATAGCTATACTTAATGCATATATGTGTATATATAATAGATATGTGTTTGTTTATGTACATACATATGTGTTTTTTATTTATCTATCCATCCATCTATCATTATCATTACCCTCGTCCTTTTAACATCAATTTTCTGATATAGAATTTGTGTAGGTAGATTTACTACAGCCAGATGTCCTTTCTATGGGCAACTGTCACCTGTTTCCAAGCAAGGTATATTTCCCTGTGGCTAGAGATATTTTCACAGAAGATTAGAAACAAAAGAGATTGCCAGCATGATAGTGATACTCATTTACATCTGTGACATGATGTCAAGACTAATATTACTCTCTCTCTCTCTCTCTCCCCCCCCTCTCTCTTTCTCTCTCTCTC
>NC_068990.1:16794567-16805024 GCF_001194135.2 Octopus bimaculoides
TCTCTCTCTCTCTCACACACACACACACACACACACACACACACACACACACACACACACACACAATGGTTAATACCAGGAAGGGTAGCCAACACTAAAATAATGCTTTTCTCCAACTTCCTACTCTCACTACCTCACTACATTGTGAAAGAAGCAGGAACGGAAATGGGGTGTTCCTGTGCCTAGAAAGACCTTACAGACTCAAGACCATAGAAATATTTTCTAATTTCACTTGTTGGACACCACTAAAGATTTCATATTTCTAAGAGAATATACTGGGGTGGTAGTTTTGCATTGTCTTCTTAAGACTTGCTGGAAGAGTTTAGCAGATCCATAAAATTTAACGATATACCTCACTAATTCAGTTGCTATAGTCATTGAGAGTGGGCACTTGTAGTAGTGAAATGCGCTGCAGCAGTGTGTTGTTTATTCCAAAAGAATAAAACCATGAATGAATGTGGTATTGTATTTCAGGGCAAACTCAGTCGCTGCCCAACACCTTATCCGAAAGAAATGAAGGAGAAGAAAAGGCATGTTCAGAATATGATGACTCACCAACAATTGGCCGCCAATGGACATGAAAACAGAGGCTTTGAACAAGAGGTATGGTTTTGCAGACCCTATTTTTACAGGATTCCATAGATGAACTTGTTCAAAGGTGTTGAGTAAACAAATTTGTTACATCTTGTTTTCCAGTTATGGAGGCTTCCTGTTATAGTTAAAGTGACCAAAAAATTTGGGTGGAAATATTTTGCTTGTTTATAGTAAAACTGACCATGGTAATGAAGGATTTAGCTAGCATAGCAAAACCAACAATCAAAAGTTGTGAGGATGGCTTTACTTAGTAAAACTGACCAACAGAAATTGTGATGGCAGATTTAGCTACAGCAATGAATGACGATTTGACTTGAATTCCTTACTTCTTTTGGTAAGAAAGGCTGATGGAGATCTCATTCCTCTTTGGAAACTTCCAGCCAGGTGGAGATATTTCATGTTGTTGCAACACATGTTTTGGTCAAGTGTAACACCTAGAGCTTTTTATTTTTTATTTATTTTTGGTAATTGTGTTTAACCTTTTAGCATTTAAAGTGACCATGTCCAGCTTAAACATTCTGCCTGTTTTATGTCCAAACGGGTCAGATCTGGCCTCTCATACCTACCTTACAATGTTATTCTAATTAGATACAATCACATCATTGAAATCTCAAAGCTTTGAGATCATGCATAGTTAATTCAAACCAATGTGATTAAATGTGCATTATACATGACAGTAATCTGAATGCTAAAGGGTTAATATTTGTCCAGTCTCTTGTCCTCAACTATACCGGTTTGTGAGGAACCATGTATGAGAAGAGTTTTTCAACAACACTGTGCTGTTCTTTTTTAGATTCTTCATTGCAAACAACAGACATTCAACAGGGGGAGCATTTTACTAATGTTTTTTGTTTGTTTGTTTGCCTTTTCAAATGTTTAGTTTTTATTGTCTGACTTTTATTTGTTTATTCAAAAAAGGATAAAAAGCTAAACAGAAGCAATCATTTGAGAAGTGATCAAAAGTCTTTGAAACCTTTGGATGAAAAAACAGCAGGTTCTGTGTCTGAAAATTTTGAACTACGTACTGGTTCTGTTGAGAACGTTTCTGCTGGTAAAAGACACTTTCTTACTTCTAATGCTATGTGTGTGTGTGTTAACTGTTATTACACAGTTTACTGTTGTGGTCCAGTTAACTTTTATATAGTGTTATGATATAATTTTCTCTTTTTGATTAAGCTTATGGTGAAATGGTAAAGGTGTGAGGACAGTGGACAAAATGCCTTGTGGTAATTATTGTAGGTCTTTATGATCTGAATTCAAATTCTGCTGAGGCCAATTTTGCACTGAAAAGTTGATAAAATAAAATACCAGTCCAAATCTTTGTATTCTGAGTTGTGTAGTAGACTTCATCCATCATTCAGATAAACACTACCACCTGGTCAATGGATGCCTCTAGTGGAGTTCCCTCTGTTACAAGTATTTGGGAAAGGTTTCTGGTTTGTGGACAAGTTCTCCCCACTTCTCTACCACTTTTAGTGGCTTTGTTAACATTAAGGGTTACTGGTGCTGTCCTCCCTTCTTTGACTAAATGATACAATCTAGTGTTGTGATTAGAAATAAATGCTGGGGTTGATATGATCCAAGCAGTACCTCAGCAGGGCTGAAGTCCAATGACTGGAACTAGTGAAAGAATTTCAGTATATATTGCCATGTAAAAAAGGCATTGGTGTGGGTGCTGGTGCCACATAAAAGACATCTTGTACTCTCTGTAAAGTGGTTGGTGTTAGGAAGGGCATCCAGGTGTAGAAACCCAGCCAAAACAGACTATGGAACCTGGTGTGGCCCTTGGCCTTGCCAGCTTCTGCAAAATCATTCAATCCATGCCAGCATGGAAAATAGACATTAGATGATGATTATGATGATGATTGTATTTACTCATTGTATTTAAACTTGCTTTAGATGAAGACTTCATCGATAGTAGTTGTTGTAATGTAAATTGTGACTAACTTTCAACATGGCTTTCTGTTTTTCAGAGTCATCTCGACCATCACGATGCCACTCTCATTATCATTCAGACTCCAACTATAACCAAAATGATGCAGGAGTGAAAGCAGCTCATTCTTATTCCAGCATTCACATTGCATCTGACCAAAGTTTGGAACAGACTTATTCTCATCGCTCAAAAGAACTCGGATCACCTGCACGTTCTCATTACAAAGATCCCTCTTTGAAAGACCAAAATAGCCCTTCTGGTATTGTTCCTTGTCAAAGCAGTCCCAGTCGTGTAAAGGGCTCACATAACCCCTTATATCCTCATCAGCGTTATTTGGTATATTCACCACAGGGGAGCAAGCCATGTCATAAATCTCGAGGTTATGATTCGGACACTGGTTACCGTAGCGATCAGGAACATCTTCGTTATAAATACCTTCAAAGTTTGACCATCTCTCCTCAACATTCTAACAAAACAGACAGAAGTTCCGATATATTGACACCATTGAGTCCTTATAAACATTGGCCTAAACCATCACGAAGAGATGGTTATGGCAGTGATGTTGAGAGTTACAGAGGTATGAGTCAAACCTCTGTAGGTTATTCCCCACTTAAAGATCAACATTCCTCACAGAGTGTGCCGTTTGGACTTCATTCCAAGCCTTCATCAGGAGAATCACATTACCAGGCAGTAGGAGAACGTCCTCTTTTCGGAGATGAATTTTACAATTACAAAAAAGAACCATCAAGGATTGGTTTAAAACATAGGAACTATTCACCTTTAACTGTTTCAGCTAGTTTTAATGAAAAAATGCTTGACCAGAGTACACCAAATTTTTCTAATCCCCCACATAGTTTCTCTCAGTTTTTAGACCAACAGCAAGTAGAGGATGCCAAGTTAAAGAGTTCCAAACAGTCACTCTCTAAACAGGAAGAAGTAAGGTGGAAATCTTCCAAGCAATCTCTTTCTCAACAAGAGGAAAATAAATGGAAAACTTCCAAACATTCTCTTTCACAACAGGAGGAAATCTATGCAGTGTTAGAAAATAAGACATTATCAATAGCACATGTAAGTATTTAACCCTTTTGTTAACCTCTTTCTGTTAAATTACACTACTTTTGTTTCACTTGATTTTGAGAATAATGAAGAATTCATTAAAATAACTTTGTCATTATTGAGCTTGTGTTTAGAACATAAATCAACATGAAATTTTGACAGAAAATTTTAATTCAAATCTCTTTAAAAACTGAAGTTTGTTTAATAAAATCAGGGGTGGTCTCAGGAAGATTGGTATCAAAATGGTTAAGGTAAAAAAATTATTGACTTCATATGCAATCACTGAAAGTTTATGTTGGTTATTGGAATCAGGGTCCAATAAGGAAAACAAAGGAGATCACAATGTGTGTAGTGTGCATTTGAACAGAAGAGTAGACTTCAAGAACCCTATATACTAAATGTAAATAAATGAAACATGACATTACATTTGCAAGATTTCTCAAAGATTTCTAATATATATATATATATATATGTATATATATTTAATTAGACTATATGTTAACCCCTAGTCTGTTGAAAGGAATTGATAAGCCCACATATAACATCCAAAGGTACATCTTTTTTCCTCTAATGAAATTATACTCATGTCACGTAAATGTAAATTTAATGTACAAATTTGTAATTAAATTATTGAGTATTAATTGAAATAGCTGTAAGAAGTGACGATGAAACAATTATCAACTTCCTAATCTCCCTTTTCTTTACACACACACACACACACACACACACGAACTACTATATCTATACCCCTACACATTCTCACCCAAAGACACATACATATACACACATCAATCATGTTTTGCATAACTGTAATGCAATAATTTCTATGTAAGATAATATACATACAAAATTAGGATGTGTGCATACAGTGACAAAATGTTTCTACATTCACACTCGCATATATATATATATGTATATATATATATATATATATATATATATATATATATATATATATATATGGTATTCATTTATTTATTGTAGAAGCAGGAAAGCAGTGTACGGAGTAACAGCAATGTTTCAGAGAAGACACGGCCTAGTGCTCCCCCTTCTTATCACCAACACAGCCCTCTCTACAGTTCAACTGCTGCTCTACATTGGCAGCAGCAGCAGCAGCAACAGCAACAGCATTATCAATATCATCATCATCCTCATCAGAAACAGCCATCACAAACCCCTCTACAGAAACTTCAGAACGATCCCTCTCCATTAACATCTCCATCTCATTCATCTAACAATTTTTCATCAGAAAACCCTTATGGTTACATATCTCACAGTTCACCTTCAAACAAATCAATGCAACATTCCTCCCCCATTTATGATTATACTAATTACACACCTGGTTCCCCCAGTTACCGTAGCGGTTCCAACAGCCCGTCAGCCTACGGTCAAAAACAGTTTTACCGGCCCGGCAAAACAAACAGTTGCCGAACGCCCGACATGGCCAAGGGGAATAACTCCGATTGTTTCCCATCTGGACTAGACTCGCCTCGCGGTTCAACGTCTTCCCGAAGTGACGGAGGAGGTAGTGTCAGTGCGGGTAGCGGATCAAGGAACCTGCGCTACGAACCCCACCGTCTTTCCCCATTGTATACCAACCCAGCTTCACACCTACAGCCATCGATTTCACACTACGAGGACGTGGCCATTTTCAAAAGCGTGGAACCCTCAACTAGTTCTACAGATAGCGGTTACGGTCACGTTTATGAGAAAGTAGAGACACACATCCAGCGTCAAGGTAAGTTCATTTAGCTCCCCTTCTTGTTGTTCACTGTTGCTGCTGAACATAGCAGTTTTATTGCAGAGTGGTGGGTCTTAGGAAGGGTGTTCAGCTGTAAAACCCTACCAAAACAGACACAGTAGCCTAGAGTAGTTTTCTACCTGTCCTGTTCCTGTCTACCATCCTACCAATGCATGCATAAAAGATAGACGTAAAACGATGATGATGATATCATCAGCATTTTAACATCTGTTTTTCATGCTGGCATGGGTTGACAGTTTGACAGCAGCTGGCAAACCAGAGGGCTACACCAGGTCTCAGTCATCTGTTTTGTCATACTTACTATGGCTGGATGCTCTTCCTAATGCCAGCCACTTTACAGAGTGGACTGCGGGCTTTTTACATGGCACCAGCATAGTTGCTCTTTATATGGCACCGGCATGGGTGTTCTTTATGTGGTGTTAGCACAGTGTTATACATGGCACCAGCATTGGTGCTTTTTATTCCCAGCCCCCAACAATATACTCCCTCTCCTCTTTTCTATCTCTATTCGTCACAGAGTTTGTTTATAGCATTTCTCTCATTGACTGCCACCAAACCTAGTATGTGCTCTCATCATGCATCTCTTACGTTAATACGTTCTGTATTTCTCTTTTACTCCTACCGCTCACTCTGTATCAACCAAATTACCCCCATTCATATCAGCTCTTATTGTATACACATATATTATGAATTATACTATACTATTATGGTTTATATTATGTATTATAGTATAACATGATAATATCAGTGTTCTTATAACATAAAGTGCATAAGTTGGGCAGAATTAGTGGCAGCACAGATAAAATACCTTGTGGTATTTAGTTACGTGACTTTGGTTTCTGATTTCAAATAGCAATATTCCAATCTCACCTTTCATCACTGAGTGATTGGTAAAATAAATACTAGTCACATACAGTGGTAGATATTTAATAATAATAATCCTTTCTACTATAGGCACAAGGCCTGAAACTTGCAAGGAGGAGACTAGTCAATTACATCGACCCCAGTGTTTCACTGGTACTTAATTTATTGACCATGAAAGGCAAAGTGGACCTCGGCGGAATTTGAACTCAGAACGTAGCAATGGACGAAATGATAATAATAATCCTTTCTTCTATTGGTACATCACCTGAAACTTGGGATGGAGATAATTAATTACTTTGACATTCCCCCCCCCCTGCCTCCCGTTCTTAACTGGCACTTGTTTCAATTCCACTACGTGGAACCTTGGGTAAGAGTCTTCTACTATATATAGCCTTGGGTCGGCCAAAGTTTTGTGAGTGAATTTTGTAGACGGAAACTGGAAGAAGCCTGTTGTATATGTATATGTGTGTGTGTTCCACGACTGCTTGACATCAGTGTTGGTTTGTTTGCGTCCCCATAGCTTAGCGGTGTGGTAAAAAGAGGGGAATGATAGAATAAGTTACCAGGCTTAAAAAAAAAAGTATTGGGGTCAATTCATTCGACTAACAAAATTCTCCAAGGTGGTGCCCCAGCATGGCCGCAGTCTAATAACTGAAACTTGTATAAGATAAAAATGCGGCGAAGGTTGGTCTTCGTCGAAAAGGTCATAATACAACCGAAAAATGTCCAGCTCTACTTGTTTTTCCGAAAAACTAATTAAAATAATATTTGTCGTAATATTGACCATTATTTTTCTTCGTCGCATAATTATTTCTTATCTTTTGTAATTATTTCTTAGCTGTTAGCTTTTCCATGTTTCCTGCCTGAAATATATAAACACTGTTGACGTAGTTCAACGGTTTCTCTCAAACATTCACAGAAAGTTGTCTCAATCCAGGGAGGTAACTCTGACAGTTTTATCCTGTGAACTCGTCAATATTGAGAGAGAGAGAGAGAGAGAGAGAGAGAGAGAGAGAGAGAAGTGCGAGATGGGAGAAATGTTAGCACGAAAAAGGGTTTATCGGTATTTCGTCAGTCTTTACGTACTGAATTTAACTTCCGCCAAGGTCGACTTTGCCTTTCATCTTTTCGGGGATGAAATAAATACCAGTCGAACTCTGGGATCGATGTAATCGACTTAACCCTTCCCTCCGAAATTCCTGGCCTTGTAACAAAATTTGAAACCAATGTTAAACGGAGAGAAAAAGAAATGGTTAATTTTTATAATAATCATCTTCTAAATTATAAGTTGTTTAAAAAAAATTATTTCTAATAATTAGTGAAAAATTATGAGGCATGATGGTTAAGAAGTTCGCTTTGCAGTTTCTTGGATTTGGGTTCTGCCCCACTGCATGGCTCTTCGGGCGAATGTCTTTTCGTGTTGAATGAATTTGGTAGACAGAAATCCGTCGAGTGTGTGTATTAATGTAGCGACTTAATTTAAGTTCTAATTTACACGATCAAGGATTGTGATGTCACTTTGGTGTAGTGATGTTCAGACTTATACATTTTTACAACTGCTTGACAACCAGTGTTGGTTTGTTTACGTTCCAGTAATTTATTGGTTCGGCAGAAGAGACTGAAAGAATAAGCACCTAGGGTCAATCTGATTAATTAAAATGCATCAAGCTGGTGCCCCAGTATGGCTTCAGTCTAATGACTGAAACAAGTAAAAGATACACATCTCTCTCTCTCTCTCTCTCTCTCTCTCTCTCTCTCTCTCTCTCTCTCTCTCTCTCTCTCTCTTTCTCTCTCTCTCTCTCTCTCGTGTTCTGTCTTTCCACTGTCACTACCAACAGCCTTACTGTGTTGCAGCAAATGGACAAACTCTTGCTGTCTTCACATAACATTATTCTCAATCACTGCACAATTTGTTCAACAGCCAAGACATTTTCTCTATGTTCCCTTTCTGTGAAAGTATTTCTACTATTTAGAACATACCACTGGCCTGTTTGTGGCTTCAGTTCTTTCAGCTGGTGCTGTTATTGTATATTATATTATATCCTACGGATGCACTGCCAAGTGGTTAGGGTGTTGCACTCATGATTATGAGATCATGGTTTCGGTTCTTGAGCAAAAAACACTTCATCTCATATTGCTCTGCAATCACTTCAACACCTGACATGTGGTACACCGTCCACCTGTTCAGGCAACGTCGATTTGATGGAGGGAGTGAGCTAATGTACAACACCTACGTTTGATCACTATAAACAAATCATTTGTACAGGTCGTTTGGCAAAAAAGCTAAACACTCTTGTGTCATCTCAATGAGAGTGTCCATCATTATTATTAAATTATATTATATTATGTTTCCTATATTTTACTGTTATACACTCTGGGGTAAATTTCACAAAGTTTGATTCATACTTTCAGTTCTTGTCAGTCAGACGAATAACAAAACTGCCTCCCAAAGGAATTCCTATCAAGTGAACCCCAATGAAGATGATGGGCTTTCTTGCACCCCGTCAATTAGTGAAATCTCAAGCCCAACACCCTCAAGAGAAGTGACCCCAAGTAGATGTGTTGAGACTGTTTATCGTCAGCAACAACAGCAGCACCAACAACAACAACATCGCCAGCAGCAACAACAAAAATCTGAAGAGTTTTTAGATTCCAAAAGACAAAATCTGGTTTGTAATTCCTGTAAAGACTCTCTGAAATATCTTCCTTAACCTATCCTCTCAATCTTTCATTTTCTTTAATCGAAGCTTTTTATTATTGTCAAGAAATATTCCTTAATAACCTGTTGTGTGAATGAATCACCTTCTTCCTGGGGTGATTCAAGTGTGTGTGGGGAGGATGTGCAGGTGTGGTTGTGTGGTTGAGAAACTCACTTCCCAATAACATAGTTTTGGGTTCAGGCCCTCTGTGTGGTAGGCACCTCAAGTAAGTATCTTCTGCTACAGCCCAAGGCCAACCAAAATCTCGTGATTGGATTTGACAGATGGAAATTGAGATATGACCATTTTGTGTGTGTGTGTGTGTATATATATATATATATATATATATATACATACACACACACACATACATGCGTGTGTGTGCGGCTCCTTGTCTTGACATCGTGTGATAATTATAAATGAGTGTCACAGTCATACAAGCCATGACATGCATTTCTAGTCTTCCATGGAAACATGGCTGGCCATGGGAGAGATATTACCCTGTTTGGAAACAGGTGAGGGTTGGTGACAGGAAGGACATCTGATCATAGAAAACCTTCCTTGACCAATTCTATTTGACCCATGCAAGCATGGAAAAAAGTATAATAAAACAATGGTGATGGTGCTTGCATGTTTGTGTGTTTTACATATGGCAGCTTGGTAGTTTAAACAGCAACTGATGGTCTGCATTATAAACAAAGATATTTAACATAGTTTTGTATAAAACCTAATTAGTTTAATTAGTCTAATCATCTGGTTGTCTTGCTGCAGTGCACTGAATGGTTGGTGCTAATATTTGTGGTATGCAACGAGAGTAAATGAACAGGTTCTGCTTTTAACACCACGTTGCTGTCTAAAGTTTCTGGCCATATAAAATAGAAATACTCGTAAAGGTATTAAGTGTTTTCAGTTGCTGAACAAATCATCAGACAATAGTGTGTGTGTGTGTGTATGTCTGTTTCTGTGTGCGTGCATACACTCACACACATATTGAGTAACAGGTTGACTTAGCCTCTCATGTTACTTAAAGTTTTGTTGATGGGAAAAAAAACATGGCCAGCTACCCAGATGTCTGTAGAGCTGCTTGAGTTCTTTTTTCATGTCCATGAAACTTTAAGTAACTCAAGGAGCCTCATCAACATGTTACTTGATATATACAACTCTATGTTTTGAGTACTACTTCTCTATGTTGTTTATTCACTTCTACAAGCATCTCTCTCTCTCTCTCTCTCTCTCTCTCTCTCTAATATATATATATATATATATCATCATCATCATCATCAATAATGTTGTTTTAACATCTACTTTTCATGCTTGCATTGGTCAGATGAGATGTTGATGTTGAATTTTCTATGCATACCTTCATGTCCCTAACGCTCACCTGTATCCAAGAAGGTTTCTATTTCCCCATGGCTGGGCATCTGGGTTTGTTTCTCTCTCAGAAACTGGACCTGAACAGCATTGCTTTTATGACAGTGACAATTATTTAGAACCATCAGCTCATGTCTGCACATTTAGCCATATATATATATATATATATATATATATA
>NC_068990.1:16805034-16815692 GCF_001194135.2 Octopus bimaculoides
TATATATATATATATATATATATATATGGCTAAATGTGCAGAAATGTAGGCGCAGTAGTGGCTGTGAGGTAAGAAGCTTGCTTCCCAACCACATGGTTCTGGGTTCAGTCCGATTGCATGGTACCTTGGGCAAGTGTCTTCTACTATAGCCTTGGGCCAACCAAAGCCTTGTGAGTGGATTTGGTAGGCGGAAACTAAAAGAAGCCTGTTGTATATATGTGTGTGTCTGTGTTTGTCCCTCCACCATCGCTTGACAACCAATGTTGGTGTGTTTACATCCCCGTAACTTAGCAGCTCGGCAAAGGAGTCTAATAGAATAAGTACTAGGCTTACAGAGAAGAAGTCCTGGGGTTGATTTGTTTGACTAAAGTCAGTGCTCCAGCATGGCTGCAGTCAAATGACTGAAACAAGTAAAAGAATATATATATTTTATTAGTGTGTGTGTATGTTATATATATGTAGTAAATAAATTATCCTTCAGTTTTTGACAATGAGTTTTCCAGTAGTTTGATCAACTGAATTGCCATCTCATTGAATTATGATGTAACTGGCTGAGTATTCCTTATATTCTTAATGTAATCTTTATGCAGAATCAACATGACCTATTTGTGTGTGTGTGTGTGATAAAACTGGTCTTCTTAAATTTCAGTTATCCATTCAATGGGCTTCCCCACAGTTTCTTTCTATCCTTTTACACTCACAAGAATTAGGGAGGGCAGCCTGAAACACTTGCCCAAGATGTCATGCTGTTGGATGAAAGATAAGACCTCATTACTCCAAAGAGAAGTTCTTAATCATTTACCTGTAAATGAAGTATGGGAAAGAATGAGACAGTAAAATAGAGATGGTGGGGGCAGAGATAAAAAGAGTGAGTGTTGTTTTCTCTATTAACCTAATTTTGTCTTTCTGTTTTTCACCAGATCCAAGTGTCCATTAACAAAAATCCTGGATTAGGATTTAGTATAGCTGGTGGTATTGGATCTTATGGCAACCCTTTCAAGCCAGATGACATTGTGAGTTTGTTTTAGTTGTTTTCTATATTATTTTTATTAACATCTCTGTAGAAATGTATTTTTGAATATCTGTGTCGGAAGAGAGTGACAATTTCATATTTAATTAATGTTCTTTAATTATAATTCTTGGGTTGTTTCTCTCTCATCCCCCCTTTTTTTTGTTTTTTTACTAAAATTAGTAATTTAAATCCATTTACTTATTGGATTAGGAAGGCATTAGGAAAGGCATCCAGCCATAAAAACCATGCCAAAACAGACAGTGGAACTTGATGCGGTCCTCTGGTTTACCAGTTCCTGTCAAACCATCCAACCCATGTCAGCATGGAAGGCAGATGTTAAATAATGATGATAAAATGATGGGTACACATGAGGTATTAGTGTACCTCTACTTTGCATCTCTAAGAGAGTGGTCTTTAGTTTCTAATCCCAACTCCTTCCCAACCTCAGCCACTTGGTCCTTAGCATACTTCTAATGCCTAAATTCCATTTCCATTACTTTTTATATTTACTATGCTTCTGACCTGAATCGGTTCAACTTGACATGTGTTGCCACTGAAGTAGCTGACCGTATTCTTAGAACTTCTCTGCACACCTTATCTTCAAACACTGCAAATTGAAATTGGATTTCTGAAGTTTTTGTTTAGAAATGTCAAATTTCAACAACCTGATCAGTAATGAAGAATCCGGTCAGCTGCCTCGGTGACCACATAGGTCAAATAAAGAGGAACTAATTAAGACTACAAATACAAAAGTAGACATAAGATAGAATTAGTGAAGGAATGTAAGTACCATGCCTGTGGATCAGATTAAAATATTTGGTCAACTAGCTTAGCTAAAGTAGATCTGGTCAGCTATAACACTGACCACATAGGGTAGCTAAAGAAAGGCATGACCAGTTATACTTTAGGTATTATAACTGACCAAATACTTTGGACTGACCTTGTTGATCAGCTCAAGTATTTGGTCAACTCCCTTAGTTATAGTCGGTCTGGTCAGCTATAATATGACCACATAGGTCAAATAAAGTGGAACTAATTAAGACTACAAATGTTGTAGATATAAGGTACAATAAGTGAAGTAATGTAAGTACTTGGTCTATGGGTCACTCTAAGGTAAGTTGGGTTAGCTACCTTAGCTAAAGTAAATCTGATCAGCTATCAGAGTGACCCAATAAGGTCAACTAAAATAGATTTGTGACCATAAACATAGTAGTTAAAAGGCACAATAAAGAAAGGAATGTAGGTATTAGGCCTGTAGGTCAGTCTAAAATATTTGGTCAGCATGCTTATCTGTAGTAGTTCTGGTCAGCTGTTTCAGTGACCAAATTGGTTAATTAAAGATCATCTGATTGAGACTATAAACAAGAAACAAAGAGAGAATGAAGACTTCATGAAGTGTCCAAGAAAGTTCAGACAAATGGAAACTCTTGCTCCCCTCTGTACTCACTCTTTCAGTGGCACTTTAGATGGGACCGAATACAACAATAATAGGGCACTAGTCCTTAAGCTGGGAAGTAGTGACCCCTTGGAGTGTTGTAAACTCATAAGGAATGGAAAATTTTGAGCGAGTACATGGGTAGTTGATTCTGAACAGTACTGTCACTCACAGGAATTCTGTGTATACATAATGCACAGTATTCAGCTGTATTTCTCATTGGATTATGTAACGTAAAATGGTCACTATTAGATGGGTGTCTGCTGCTTAGCTTTGATATTCTAATGTAAAATATATACAAGTACTTTTCTTTGGTAGCTAATAAATGCATACATATATGTGATGGTGGTGGTGGTGGTGGTGGTGGGGTATAGTAAAAATACAGGAAGTAATAAAAGGAATATCAGTAGAAATGTGTATGTGTGTGTGTGCATGTGTGTTAAGAATTTACATTTGATAAGGCAATGTATGAACCTAATATAAACACTAATCTTGTTTTTTTTTTTAAATAAGAAATAAAAGTTACTGGCTCATTTATGGCAGTTTTGCTTGTAATGTCGCCCATACCAAGGCACACACATACACACACTAAGGTATCATTTACTTGTCTTTCCAGGGTATCTTCATCACTAAAGTCCAGCCTGAAGGTCCAGCACTGAACACCCTTTTCCCTGGAGACAAGATTCTAAAAGTTAGTCTTTTTTACTTTCAGTTTCAGTTTATAAAATTTTCTAAAATATTCAGACTCTTTTTCAGGCTATCATCAGTTTGGTTCAGAGATAAATATACTGGTGTCTGTATTTTCACACACACACGTACACACACACACAAAATAGATGTTCAGTATGCAATATAAAAACTCACAAGTTGATGCCAGTCTGATGAAGTGTCACTGCAATATAACCAATGGCACAAATTGTGTGGCTTTTCACACGGAATCATTTATGTGGCATTAGAAATGGAATGGTACAGAAGTAATTGTAGCTAATAGCAAAGTTAATACAGTTCTATATTTAAGAGATGAGGAATTATGTACATTATTTACATTTGACGGATATTTGTCCTCATCTTGTTTGTTGTTAACACAACATTTCGGCTGATATACCCTCCAGCCTTCATCAGGTGTCTTGGGGTAATTTCGAACCTGGGTTCTCATTCCTAAGGTATTTTTCGATATTATTATCATTATCATTATTATTATTATTATTCAGGTCACAGCCTGGAATCGAACTCAATATCTTGGGGTTAGTAGCCTGCCCTCTTAACCACTATGCCATATAGCATAGTGGTTAAGAGCGTGGGCTACAATAAAGGTAAAATAAAGTGTCTGTCTCAAGGACACAACACACTGCCAGAAATTGAACTCACAACCATACGAGTGAGAGTTGAATTCTCTAACCACTTAGCCATGTGCCTTCATCCAAAGACATAACATGCAGCCTGGTCCAGGAATCAAACCCTTGGCCTTACTACTGTGAGCCTAACACCCGAACCACTAGGCTACACAATGGAAATAAATGATCAGATAAATTTGTAAGAACATTACGACCTCATCACACATTGTTATGTTAGCCCACACGTTTATCACCTTTGTGTTACTGATACCATGTATTGTTCGTTTAAGTTATTGTCCACCTTTCTTCTAATGAGTTCTGGCATAAAATCAAAATCTCCATTACACTTTTCGTTGCAGGTGAATGGCGTCGACTTCAGCAACATTGAACACACCAGAGCTGTTGACATTTTAAGGAACAGCAACCCTGTTATGTTGTTGGTAGAACGAAGCTGAAAGCAGTAACACTGAAGGCCACGGCCACAATTCTGTCATCAACACTTAAAGCATTGTCGATTGGGAGCTGAGCGGAATAGCTCAGTGTTGGAGCTACCAGGCTAGTCCAAATTTATTGAAGAGAGAGTTTAATATACAGAACCCTACTGGTTCAAGCATTGGTTCTATGTTTGAGCTCTTTAAGGGCCAGTGAAGAGAACTGTGGAGTTTTGTTAGTGAAAGTTCTAACCTTTCTAAGCACCAGTGAAAATGTAGGAGTTTTGCTGATCTGACTTGGAAACTTGCCACGGTTGGTTGGTTGATTGGCTGGCTTGCTGGCTGGCCACTTAAGGAAAGGCTTTATGAGGTTTCAGATCTTCACTGTTACAAACCCAGTCACGGTTCATTAACCAAACCATATATTCCACCAATGTCATTTTGATAAAACACCAAATAAATAGTAGAGAATATGCTCAATTTTGATTGGATAATTTAATATAGTTAGCAGCCAATCATAAGTGACTAGGGTTTATCACTGTTTTTCAACAACAGCAATAAAACATGAAACTGATGATTAACTGTAATATATCTAGAGGAATCGATCTGTGATTTGTGCATCAAATCATTCAACTAACCTCCAACACATTGGATAATGTAGTCCAAGGTACATTTCATAATGTAGTCTTAAGTACACTATGTCTTATGTCTGAAAACTAAGATACATCAGGTTGGTCATAATTGGAATGTCTTTGATCATAGGGTTGATTGGAGATTAACCCTTCAGCATTCAGATTTCTCTTTTAAATGTCATTCTGATTTTATATTGTTTTGGATTAATCTCTTAGTTTCAAGATTTCACTGTCATTATGAGCTGGCAGAACTGTTAATGTGTTGGACAAAATACTTTGCAATATTTCTTCCAGTTCATTATGTTTTGAGTTCAAATTGCACTGAGATAGGTACCAGCTGAATATGGGGTTTGATGTAATCAACTTCCTCTTCCCCTCAGAATTGCTGGCATGGAACCAAAATTAAAAAAAAATATTATTATTACTATTGTTATTATTATTATTATTATTCATATACACACAACAGATTAGACTGTTGGAGAAGAAAACTTCCTAACATCAAGCTACGACAAGTAACCTTAGATGTCAAGAACCTTCCTAAGTATACTAGCTGTCCCTATTATTATTATTATTATTGAGTGAGAGAGTTGCGCATACCATCAAAGTGACAGTAGTTGTGAAGCAGTGAGCTGGCAGAATCATTACTGCATTAGGCAAAATTCTTAGTGGCATTTCTTTCAGTTTTTTGTTCTGAGTTCAAATTCTGCCAAGGTCAACTTTGCCTTTCTTCCTTTCTGGGTTGATGAAATAAGTACTCATGAGGCACTGGGATTAATATAATCAACTAGCTCCCTCTCCCGAAATTATAGGCTGTGTGACTCTAGTAGAAAGGATTATTATCATCATAATAATAATCATCATCATCATCATCCAGAGTAGTGAAGTAGCAAAATTGTTAGAGCTTCAGAAAAAAATGCCTTGTGGTATTTCTTCTGACTTTTTACATTCTGAGTTCAAATCCCACCGAGGCCAACTTAGTCTTTCATCTTTCCAGGTATCAATAAAACAAGTCCCAGTCAAGTACTGGTATTGTCAAGTATCTCAGGGTCACAAGCATTTCATCACCTTAACCTGTATGCTTCACCTGTGTGGGGCAGTGAGGACCGCATTAGCTTTGCCTGCAGAAAAGGGTTCCTTCTGTGGTCCCTTGTCAACCACAACAACCTTCAACTGGTTTCAGCTGCCATTCCTATCTCTTTAGTAGCTTTCTTCAGTTGTCAGAGTTCCAAACCAATCTTCTGCAGGAAATAGTGCACTGATGCAACCAGAAAATTGCAGCAGCTGATTTCTGTAGGGAATGAGGCCATATGCCATTCCTTGATAGGGGCCTCATTGACCAACTCCTGATATTCATTTTTTTTAGCTACTGAGAAATATTATTCACTGTTAGTATTTACCAATAGGAAAGCTATGAATATGTACAAAAGACTTACACTGACTGTATAAATTTGAGGCTTCATACCTAGGCAAAGGAATTCTGTCTAGATATCAGGAATCATTTGAAAGTGTTAGAGAAATCGGAGAGGTTATAAACTTGTGTCTATAACTTTTTGCTGTTGAGTTTCTTCTTCACGGAATCTCTTCTTTCTATAGGCAATATGTGTATAAACAGCACATTTACTCCAATGACATCAGCAGACTATCAAACTCTAGTGTTTCAGTATTGTTGTGCCTTTTCAGTGATAGACACTGCTTGAAACTTCAGAGCTAGGTAGGAACAGTTGTACTCATCTAGTTTCAGAGTTCTGAAGGATGCTATTCCCTGAGGGCTTAGAGCCATGCCAAAACATTATTGGTTGATGGTCTGCTGGTATCATTGAAGCAGGTGTGTTGCTTATATTGTCTATAGTGAGAAGCCATTCTCTGAAGATGAAATCCAGCAGCAAAAGCCATGTTCATGTTCTGCTGGAGTGTGTTAAGAACGGATATACATGTGATTGTAGGTTGCTGTTGTTTAGCTCTGACTCACCATTGACTGAAGGGAACTATGAGCAAAGACATTTCAACCATGACCATCCCATCTTTTATTTCAGACTATGTGTACCTAAGACTACATTATCAAATGTGTACTTTGTTGTTTCTTTTTTCTTTTCTTAAGAGTATAGAATTTGATTTGAGGTAGATTTGGCTGCTATTCTTAGCAGTCAGAGAAAACACATACTTAATTCCTCATATTGTTGTTATTGCTGCTGCTCTCTCTTTTCTGGAAAGGTATGAAGGCCACACAATCCCTCTTCCTTTATAACAAAATCTTTATGTGACTTATTACTTTGATGTTCTTGTTTACCTGATTGCCATTCGTGACTCATTACTTCATGACTTGTGCCCTTTCCTCCTCAGAAAAAGTAGTAAATAATGTCTGTACACATTGTGTGTGTACGTGTCTGAACCTATGCATATATATATATATATATATATATAGACACACGCTTGATCAAAAGACACAGTCTGTGATGTTAAGAAACTAAATTATTGACCATATGATCATGATATGACCAGAATTGTATGGTGCCTTTAGAGGCATCACATTTAATTTCACACAGCCATAAGTAAAAAGGACAAATTCCATGTTTATTGGGTTGCAGTAAGAACACGTGGAAGTGGGTAGAGAAACAGATGTATATATATATATGTGCGTGTGTGAGAGAGAGAGAGAGAAAGAGATAAAAGAAAGCACCTAGTACATTCTGTAAACTGGTTGATATCAACAAGGGCATCCAGCCATAGAAACCATGGCAAAATAGACACTGGAGCTCGATGCAGCTTTACTCCTCACTGGATCATGTCAAACCAAACAACTCATGCTAACATGGAAAACGGATGTTAAATCATGATGAAACATATGCATATGTACAAACACACACACACATATGTATAGAGTGTCTATTTACTTTCAAAATGTGTGTATGTGTATGTTCATATATTTCTCAAAAGCTTTAAAGTTACTGAACTGGTCTTCTGATTGAAACCGGAACTTCTGTAATGAAATATAAATTTATAGTTTCTGTGAGAAGACACAAGTTTTTAAGATCCATATGGGATGTTGTGATACTCATACCTTTCCGAAAAGAAGTTATAGATGAGACTCAAACTGAGGTGTTACAATATAACCACATATATTAATATCTTCAAATTTTGGCTCACGGTCAGCTGTTTTGAGGGAAGGGGATGAGTTGATAACATCATGCCTGATACTTGATTCGTACTTTATTTTATCGATCCCAAAAGAATGAAAGGCAAAAATTGACCCCTGCAGGATTTGAACTCAAAATGTAAAAAAATCAGAAGAAATCTCATTAAGCATCGTTAGTGTGTTGGAGAGACACTTTACAGCATTTCTTCAGGCTCTTTATATTCCGAGTTCAAATTCTGGCAAGGTCAGCTTTGCCTTTCGTCCTTTTGGGGTTGATGAAATAAAGCACCAGTGAAGTATTGATGAATGCATGTTTGCACTCTTGATTGCATGATTGTGGTTTGGATTCCTGGACTGGGCAGTTTTTGTGTTCTTAAGCAAAATACTTCCTTTTCTGTTGCTCCAGTCCACTCAGCTGTAAATGACTGTGACAGACTGGTGCCCTATTTAGTGAGAATGTTATGATCATGGAAACTGAGTAACTGCCCTGATGAGTCCGGGGTTTGATGAATATACTGAAGTACTGGGCTCAATGTAATTGACTTAACCCCTCCCTCTAAACTTTCTGGCCTTGCTCCAAAATTTGAAAGCAATATTAAACACATATGTAATAAATGAAATATGTTACTCTTTGTAATGTGGTTGTTGAATGGACAAAACCAGCAAAGTGCTGAGCAGATTGTTTAGTCTTGCTGAAGACACAACCACCTCTCTGGTGTTGGTACAACACTAAAATGTACCCAGAGTATTCTGTAAAGTGGTTGGTATTATGAAGGGTACCTAGCTATAGAAAACATGCCAAAATGGGACATACAAGCAAGCTATGATCCTGACCTTTTAAGACAGGAGTAACATTTAAAAGCTATCTTGATCCATGACAACTCATCGGATCCATGCCAACATGAGAAAAACAAACATAAAAGTGATGATGATGATGATAAAAGTTATTTGTGTATTTTAATTTTTTTTTTTTTTTAATTCAATCTATATGGTTGTGGTACTATCATTTGTAATCCAAATGTGGTAAATTCAACTGGTGCTGCAGGTCTAACACTTATTTACTTACCAGACTTTGTGCCTAATTAACAAATCTCCAATGGCTGATGTGTGTTGTGTGTAAAACATTTGTGTGCAGTAGGATGAGCTCATGTCTGCAGCAAGGGGCTAGGGGAAGAGAAGTTGTGGGGAAACTGAGGAGGAAATTCTTTGTTGGGGTTTGAAATCCCTTGGGAAGTAGAATTATATTTTAGGGGTTCAACTGCTGGAAGTTTATTTTATTTAACCCATAAATGTCGACAAAGGTTCAAATTACTGTCAGTTTTTATATAAATCTGAAAAAGAAAAAATAAATTTTTTTAAAAAAATTCTTAAATGCTAAAGAAATAAAAATGATTATCAAAACACAATGATTAAGCATTGTTGCTATACAGCTATGTGTATCATGTGTGTGTGTGTGTGTATAATGGTGTGTGTATACGTGTGAGTGTACAAATGAAAGAAAAGAGCAATTAATGCATCGTGTAGAGTTTATACTTGTAGTGGTGGTGGGATAGTTGGTGGTTCACACTGCACATACTCAGAGTTTCATAGGCAGATATTTTCTCTCTCTGATCAATCAGTTTTATTGATATTCAGTCAATTAATTATGTGCTTTTGTGTCAATGAAACTCTGAGTATTGAGTAGCAGGGTGAGTTACCAATTGCCCATTGGCACATACAAGGTGGGGGTATATATGTGTGTGTATATACACACACTCATGCTAGCTGTTAAAAGGTAATTATATGTGTGTGTGTGTATATATATATATATATATATATATGGATCTGAATATATGTGTATATATATGCATATGGATGTGTGTGTATATATGTATATTATATATTTTCATATATATATATGGTATTTGTGCTTGTATATACACACATATATATAGTAATTGTGTATGTATATATATATATGTATAGTGTTTGTGTATGTATATATATATATATATATATATATAAATTGCGTGTGTTTATATATATATATAAACTTTGTACATATATATAGTAATTGTGTATGTGTGTGTGTATATATATATATATGTATGTATATAGATAGAATTTGTACATATATATTAATACATGTATTCCAGTGCGTGTGTGTATACATATATATATATATATATATATATATATATATATATATATATATATATATGTATATATACACACACACATGCGCACGTGTGTGTGTGTGTAGCATTTGTACATATATACATTTGTAGTATTTGTATATATACATATATAGTATATGTGTGTGTATGTATACATATATATAATGTGTGTATATATATGTATGCATATACACATATATTGTTTATAGTTTTCTTCTTTAAATTTTGTTTTCCACTTTGGTTGTGTTTGTGGAATGAAGGTGATATTATAAATGAACGGATTTAACAAACAACTGCTTAATGAAACAACATTCTCTCTGTCTGTCTCCCTCTCTCCCCCTTCTTAAAACTATTTGAATAACTGATATATTATGCAATCATTGTGGTGAAATGGTTTCTTTTAATGAGTATTTATATATATATATATATGTGTGTGTGTGTGTGTGTGTGTATGTGTGCGTGTATATATATATATATATATACATACACACTTATATATGCACACGCATATATATATATATATAT
>NC_068990.1:16816888-16821516 GCF_001194135.2 Octopus bimaculoides
CCTGTTTGATGTTCCGTCCTCTGCTATGCTAATCATCACCCCCACCTCACCCCGCCCTCACTCCTCACCTCTGCTCTATTCTCCACTTTATACCATCTTTGCTGGTTGAAATATTAAAGAATATTAAAAAAACAAAAAGACATCTTTCATATACGCCAAATATTTTAAAATATCCAATGTCCACATTATATGCTATTAAATCTGTTAATAAAAAAAATATTATGAAATTCAGTGAACATTTTGTTTTTCTTCTTTTTCCTGATGAGTTCCATCTTATTTGTAAATCAGAGAACTAGAATTGTTGCTTGGATTCATCAAAATATTCATTCCATGAACAGCATGCTAATGAAGTGAAGTCCAATAAAATTGTGCTTGTCTTCAGTTACACTAACAGTTCTAGACAGAATATGGTACTCGGACCATTTGAGGATGGGAAGGTTGAAATTACTTAAAATGGATGCAGTAATGTGTTGATCTAGTTTTGTTAAAAACACTTCTATCTCCTCAATTTCTCATTTTTCTATCACGAAGCATTCCATGAATGATACATTGATTTACTTTATATGTGTTATTTGTGTGTTGCAAACAGAACTTGAGTGTGACAACAGAGGATGCGACATCTTCACTTCTTTCCTTCCTTTTTGTAAAAAATACATGTTTTGCTATATACACCTCTGCATCTGTTTCTCTAATTACCATATATATTGCTTTAATTGCTTTAATGCATGCAACAGGATCTCTTGTGTCAGGAATTTGATTTCTGTTGCTAAATTCTAATTCAACAGTAGAAAGATGAATTGTGCAGCACTTTGGGAAAGTGTCTTCTACTACAACCTTAGGCTGACCAATGCTTTGTGAGTGAATTTGTTAGATGGAAACTGTAGTGTGTGTGTGTGTGTGTCCTCTCCACCACTTGACAACCAGTGTTGGTTTGTTTATGTCCTTGTAAGTTAGTGGTTCGGCAATAGAATAAGCACTAAACTAAAAAGAAGTACTGCAGTTACATTGTTCATCTGAATCACCTTCAAGGTGGTGCTCCAGCATGGCTGCAGTCCAATGACAGTAACAAGTAGAAGGTAAAAGAAAAAAAAAATTATAAGGAATACAAAAAATTCAATAAAAAAAGAAAACAAAGAGAAAGGCTATCAATAGTTATTAATCATTTATTTTGAGACCAGTTTCCAATCAGTCTTCAAGCAATACTGAGATCTACATAGTAGCCAAGCAGTCTTTCATTATGGTTAAAGGTAATAAAAAAAATATTTTGCACCAAATCATCTCAGATGATTAATAATTTATGATTTACAAAAAAAAACTTTTTTAAAAGTGGTGGTGGTGGTGGGGGGGAGGAGACTGGCAGAGATGGTTGAGACAGAAGAACATCAAACTATGGGTATGATTTTTTGTCTTCTTACTTCAATCTGAGTTCAAATCCTATTGGGTGGACTATATGTAATAGATGTGTGTGTATGTACATACACATATGTGCACACACATACATGCAGAGTAAAATATAGATTTAAATTGGATGACAAATAACCAGTATTTATAACTCAATGTGTATTTCAATACATTAAAGGGGAAACTGTAAGGATGCCTTATTATAGACTGACTGTTATTTGGTTGGAATCTGCAGTTCTATAGATCACAGCATATAAATAGAAAGTAAAATAAAAGAATTTGTTTATATAATTTTTAGTTAGATCAACTTATATGTAGTTCATTAACAATGGATAAATTTCAGTTATATATGGAAAATCTTACATTCTGATTGCACAGTCAAATCTTCAGAGTGCATAACTCTCATTAGTAATCTTTTAGTATTCATAATGAGCTTACAACAGTATTTTTGTATCAACTTTTACAATTACTATATATATATATATATATATATATATATATAAAAGCAACTATCAATGCACAGAAGTTGGTTCACTTAACTATAGCCCTTAGCTAATTTGGCCATGATTCTAGTCAAATCAAAGCCTAAAATTTTACTATATGAAAGTAGAGATATTAGAATGCTCAGCTGAATGCATTATAAACAATATTTAATCTCTTTGTTTCCTCTTTATTTCTAATCTTGCCAATGCTGTCTTTTCCTTTTCATACTCTGGTGCTAATAAAATAATTCAATACTTGTTGTATATGGGTGTTGAATTAATTTATTTTATCTCTCCCTCCTAATTTCCAATATTATTTTTGTTTTTAATTAAAAAAAAACCCCCCAGATATATTTTGTTTTTGACATTGTCAAAAGACCAATGTTGCAGTCATTTTGATGTCTGTTTACTACGAGGTCTCTTGGCTAGGTATACATTCTAGCCTAGCACGTTAATGTTTCTGCCAGATCACTGCTTTTAATAATAATAATAATAATAATAATGTTTGGCACAAGGCTAGCAATTTCGAGGGGAGGGGGCAAGTCAATTACATCGACCCTAGTACTTGATTGGTACTATATTTTATTGACCCCCAAAGGCAAAGTTGAACTGAGAACATAAAAGGCCAGAAGAAATACTTCATAAGGTATTTCATCCAATACATATATAAGTCTCCCACCTCATCACCTTAATGATATTCTATTGATTCCTTTGAATTCTGAGATTGTCCTTTACTCAATAAGGACATGCATTTTTGAGTTTGGCCCTTTTTATTTTTTTTTTGTTTTGTTTTATTAGCCCATTTTCACTGTAGTGGGTCCAAGTGGGATTTCTGGACTCACAGAGCTGGAATAAATACTGCAAAATATCCTGTCCAATGTTTGAACAATTCTGCCAATCTACTTCCTTGAATGACCACTGTATTTCATTGACCACAGAAGAATGAAAGGCTAAGTTAACCTTAGTAAGGTTTGAACTCAGAATGCAGAGAGCTGGAGTAAATTCCACAAAACTAACAATTCTGCTAATCCTCTGCCCTGGACTGGTTCTTTATTTTATTGACACCAGAAAAATGAAAGGTAAAGTTCACCTAAGCAGGATTTGAACTCAGAATGCATAGAGCTGGAACAAATAACACAAAACTTCTTCATCAATGCTTTAACAATTCTGTCAATTCACTGTCCTGGATGAATGTTTAATTAAGTAATTCCAGAAGGATAAAAGGTAAAGTTGACCTTAGCAGAATTTGAACTCAGATATCAGAGAATTGGAACATATAACACAAGGCATTTAATCCAATGCTACAACATTTCTGCCAATTAGAAAATTAGAAAGCCTTTCTTTTAACTGCATTTAGCTATTACATAACAAAAATAGACCAGAATATCTAATTAAGAGATGTCAACTGTCTCAACCATTTGTTGAAAACAAGAAATAAATTCAAAATGAGAAAAAAAAAGATATACCAGATGAAAATATATATATATATATATATATATATATATATAGCAGATGATTTGAATGTGACAACAACAATAATAATAGTACAAGGAATCATACAAAAGAATCCCAATCAGATCAACTTCCATTCGTCAAAGATGTCTCTCTTGGTTTGGTTTTAGTTTTATTTTATATTTTTAAATTTTATTTTCAATATATAGAAAAAAAGAAAACTGTTCAAAATATAAACATGTCAATAAATATATAACATTATCATCGATTTTTTAATGTTATATTTGTCTGTATGTATTGTGTATATGAATGTTTGTGCTGTTATATGTAATATATAATGCATATGTACATATAATATGTGCACGTGCACGTATGCATGTGTGTGTATATATATATATATGTGTGTGTGTGTGTGTGTGTGTATTATATATTTTTGCATAGACATGTGCTTGTATTAAGGCTTTAACATTAAAACAGATTAAATCTGGCCATCATATACACAGCATTGTTTCCAAATTATCCACATCTTCATCTAGCTACCTATGGTAGCTTAAAAACCATCACCAGATCACACAAGGATTCACATATTTCTTAGATTCATTTGATATATATCCTCAATGTGTGTGTATATGTATATATATATATATATCATATGAATTCCTTGAAGCTAAATGCAAGGGGAAATGTCTGCTGGAACATATTTGATTTGATTTTGTTCTTTACAAAGAATATTTTTAATTGATACTGGAAGACAAAACTTGATCATTGAGAAAATGAAGAAACCAAATTATTTTTGTGTTTTTGTGATGAAAAAAAAAAAAAAAAAATTGGAATTCATATTTTGTTGAACAAAGTAAACGAAATCCAAAACTATTTATTGATCTTTGTTTTAAAAAAAAGTTTCATTTTAATTGTTTGTAGAAATGTTCATATGGGGAGAAATAAGTTATGTACTTGTATACATGTGCTACAAGATGGTCTGGTGGTATTCTTATACAATCTTCATGGTCAAATGGTCAAGAGTAATGTGTGTGTTTGAGTATGTGTGTGTGTGCATATATGTGAATATATGTGTGAGTATATATATACACACACACACACACATGTACATGATATGCATATGTTTATAAATATAACTATATATGGATGCACACATGCATATATATATATATATATATGAATGATATTAAAATATGTACATATCTATATACACATACACTTGTGTATGCACATACAAATACATGCATGTGTAGACAAAGTGTATGTATATATATATATATATATATATATATA
>NC_068990.1:16821916-16828668 GCF_001194135.2 Octopus bimaculoides
TCTCTCTCTCTCTCTCTCTCTCTCTCTCTCTCTCTCTCTCTCTCTCTCTCTCTCTATATATATATATATATATATATATATATATATATATAGAGAGAGAGAGAGAGAGAGAGAGATAGATAGATATCAATGTATGTATAAATTTATATATAAACATACACACATTCACTATATACATATAATATACAAACACTCATATACATTTGCAGAAATATAACACCATATTTATTCAATTTATTTGTGGTTATATATTCGTGTAGGTGGGTTAGGGGGGAGGGTCGGTGGGGTGAAATAGATATATGACAGATTTTTCAATGAAACTCTGAATTTCAAATCTGTATTGGCAGTGAGTTGCCTGATCAGTGCGTGCATGTGTGTGCATGCACAAGCATATGGCACAACATGGAAATCAACTCTATGTATTTAAATGCTTTCCACAATAAACATAACTTAATTTTAAATGGCTCTGAGGAAGCTAAAAAATGTCGAACAAGTGCTCATTTCTGAATGCAATGCTTTTTATAGCAGAAACTGCGGTAAACTAATAAAAGTGATTTTATAACATCTGTTCTTTGGTCATTCACTGGTATATCCATCTATCTCTCAATGTACACAGACACACTCAACTTGAATACTTTCTAATTACAGTGTTGCATTCTCTTCCAATTTAACACCAATGATAAATATTTAAATCTCAAACATATGTGAAAAAAATTAGCTGTCTGTTTATCTATTTGTCTATCTTGCTTTCTGTTGTTGTTTTCTCTCTCTCCTGCCACTCTTTTTGTGAAATACAAATACACACAAACTATCCACAAACAAAGTTTATTAAACTCCTAAATAATAATTGATGTCTGTTGTATATTTTAGTGCTGTGTTTCCATATTTGCTTATGCTTGTCTCTCTCCTCATTTTCTGGTACTCTGTCAGTTACAACGATGAGAGATCCAGTTAGTCTGGTCAACAGAACAGCCTGTTTGTGAAGTTAATGTGCAAGTGGCTGAGCACTCCACAGACACATGTACCCTTAACATAGTTCTCAGGGAGATTCAGCATGACACAGAGTGTGACAAGGCCGACTCTTTGAAATATAGATACTACTCATTTTTGCCAGCTGAGTGAACTGGAGTAAGATGAAATAAAGTGTCTTAACTCCAGAGCATAACGTACCATCAGGAATCAAACTCACAACTTTATGATTGTAAGCTGAATATTCTAACCACTAAGCCTGGTGCCTTCACTCTTTCTCCTCACACAAGCAACCAAATACACCCAGGCAGAGATACAAACACTTATTACTACCAAATAATGGTCACCTGTTACCTGAAATGCTATTGGTTGAATAAGTTCCTGAACAACACAGCCAAAGCCACTTAAAAACATCCTGGTTGGCCAAGATTTATCCTGTGTACAAATTAGCACCAAAATCAATGAGACAGCTTGGCTCTATTTTTGATTGGTGTTTGGAACATTGATTAACATGAAATTTTGATGAAGTTTGTATCATAGAACCATTGGGATGTCTCAGACAGGTTGGAATAAAAAGGGTTTACAAAGCCAAAAATCAACCATGGAGTTACTGATCCCTGGCCAGTAACTGGAGAAATTTGTCTTGAAGCTTATTGAATCTCTCATGTTCTCATTCTTTCTCTCTCTCTTTGGAATAACAATAAATAAAAAAGAAAACAAAGATGGTGTCACATATTACTACGTTTTCATTAAAACATATCCATTTTCATTGTTTGAAAATTATTTAAACAATATTTTTGCATAAAGTAAACCCTTGTGTTTCATAGAACTGGAATTAGACTTTTCTGTGTGCTTCTTTTGGTGTGTTGCAGCTGAATTATTATCTTAATAGGTGTGGCTTAGAAGTTTGCCTTGCAACCACATGGTTTTTGGGTTCAGTCCCACTTTCTGGCATCTTGAGCAAGTGTCTTCCACTGTAACCTCAGGCTTCGTGAGTGCATTTGAAAGAAGCCTGTTGTGTGTGTGAATGTGTGTCTTCTTGTTCTGACATAGCATGATAGTTGCAAATGAGTAGCATTTGTTTGCAATCTTCCATGAAAACAAGTCTGGCCATGGGGAAATATTACAATATTACCTTGCTTAGAAATGAGCAAGCAAGTGGTGGTGACAAGAAGGGCATCAGGCTGTTGAAAATCTGCCTCAATAAACTCTGTGATACATGCAAGCATGGAAAATATATATTAAAGTAATGATGATGAATGATGTGGGTTGTTAAACCCCAATACAATATCCTTTCATCTTCATCCTCTCTGCCAGGAATGGACAACCTTTTACAAGAAGTGGGCTGCACAAGACATGGCTCATCTGACAGGTCACATTGCTAAAAAATTCAAGGTAATTTTTGATTTGGGGGCCAGTCAGAAAGTCTTGCAGACTGATGGTTGACAATGTCTGCTCTCTATAACATTATTCCATTAGAAGTTCATTCAGAAAAATAAAATAACTGAATTTTGTTACATAAGAAAACGATATTAAAAAAGCTTGGAAGAATTAAGAGTTAAGTTCTTCTTTTTGTTCAATAATAAACTAAATATTTTCTTTGAAAGTTTCTTATCGTGAATCAATTTTTCAGTGGATTTCACTAGAAATAAATTTTTTAATTTACCAAAAAAATGTCTAACAATTGTAATACGAGAACATTTTTGGATATTCCTAGGAGTGTCAAAAAAGTTTAAGTAACTTCTAAGAAGAGATGATGCCATGGGATAGTAACTAAATTGCTAGTACTTCCAGTGATGGGAATGTTCTCTTGTGCATGCCCTAAGTGGGAGGGTGTGTATGTATACAAGAGAAAAAGTATGTAAAACAAGCCTAGAAATGTTTTCTTATATAAAATTAAGTAATATATGTTTTGTGTATGGATGTGTGTGTGTGTGTGTATTTTTGTATATGTTCACAAATGTGTATGTATATGTTCACAAATGTGAACATATACATACACACATACAGAGAAAAATAGAGAGAGATGTATGTAAGAATGTATATTTGTATGATTGAAAATAATATACAATTTGTGACCATACACACAAACACACACATGCTTATATATAGAGAGAAAGACAGACTGCTAGCTAGATATGTGCATACATGAATGTATACACATGTCATGTGTATGACTGATGTTAATACAGAATTTGCAATAATTTCTGTGTGTGCGTATAACCCACACATAATATCTTTGAACATATTATAAATGTATCAAAATAACCAATTTTACTGTGAAAACAAATAAACAAAACAAAACAGAAAAAACATTTACAATATGAATAAAAAAAACAATGTTTCCTTCTCATTTATTAAATACTTTTTTGATATAAAAAAATACTTATAACATAAACATATCTCAAAATAGTTTAAATATTAAATGTGATCAACAAGATATATTTTGTATAATGCACCATTAAAGGCTGCCATCTTGTTTCCCATGATGCACCTTCACATTTTCATATGTTTAATTGTATTTCCATTCATTACATACAAACCACAGTATGTATATTTATAGTTTAGAGTCTCTATGTTTGTTTACTTGTTCACTTTTATTATTATTATTAAATTCTGTTTTATGGATAATGGTATTTATTCATATTTTGTCAATACTTTGCCAAGTAGAGTGAAATCTATGCTTTTGCTAATGATGTCAGAATAATACTGAAACAAGTACAGAATTGTCTTCAGTATTTGCTAGAAAAAAGTGTAAAAAATATTAGTCATTGAACTATATGTGTATGAGTGAAAATGTGTAGATGAGAAGTATACAGAAAGGAACTCATAAGGTGGATTGTACTTGTAAATCAAATGGTACAGCTTTGTTACAGGACATGCTAATTCTGCCTGAAAATTGTGTCTGTGGAATAGTCAGCCACATGGTAATTCAGGAGCAGGTAATTCAGTAGATCAAACAACTGAATCTTCATTGAATAATATTGTTTTTTTTGTTCATTTCTTAATTATTTCTCATTAGTTTTTTTAATGCTTTCTGTATTAAACATCAACTTCTGGACATTATTGTCTTGAGTTCTCTAGGCCTCACAGGGTCAGTTACCCAGTTTCCAAGACATATAAGTAACTGAGATCACAACTTTTTCCCTGAATGGGGCACCAGTCCATGGTAGGGTCGTCCATTTACAGAGTGGACTGGAGCAACGTGATATGAAGTATTTTGCTTAAGAACACAATGCCAACCTGGTCTAGGAATTGAAACCATGATCTTGCAATTGGGAGCGCAACATATTAACCACTAACACTAAATTAACTACACCCAAGTTAAAACTGGTATAATAGATACAGTTTTGACATTGACATATTACTCTATGGTTCCATAGCTTGGATGGGTCACCAAACTGTACAAGTATATATGTTATGTGCAGTGTGTGTATGAGGGCAAGGATTTACAGAGAGGCCCTGGTTAAGGCACCTAACATTATTTGCTTCAGTCTACCCAGATTGACAAAGATTTCACACCTTCAGCTGAAAAGTTAGATGTATTAGTTCAAAGGATGTCCACTTATACAAAACACCTGCTCTCTCTCTCTCTCTCTCTAATATGTCAATATCCAGATTTCTTGTTGTTTTTGCAAGTCAAATAAAGTACAAATTTGAAAAAATAAACTACAAATAAAAAAATGTTAGCTCAGAACTTCGTATAAAATGTTTTTTTTTAATACTGATTTTTCATTATAAACAATTAAATTTTTTTTAAATGGTTTTTTTCTAAAGTCTAAAAAGTTTGTCTTTGAAAATATTGGCAATAGAAAAAAAAAATCATTGAAACAATTCTTGCACATTTAAACTCAGAATTTTGAATTATGGAGATTAATTAATGACAGATAATTTATTAAAATTAATTACAACATTGATATGAATAGATATCTGCCTTTTTTAAAATGATTTATAATAGAACAAATATTTTAAAACTCTTAACCTGATCTATTATGTCTCTAAGCTAAACTAAATTTTTTAAAATAATTTTTTCTTCATCCTCTTCAAGTAACTAACACATATAGAATGTACATATTATGTGTGTGTGTGTGCATGTAAGGCACTTTTGAGAAATTTCCTAATATGTGTGTGTGTGTGTATATAGGCACTTCCCAAATATATGGCTTTGGGTGCAATCCTACTGCATGGCATCTTGGTATCTTCTATGATAGCTCTGGGCCTTGTGAAAGAATTTGGTAGACAGAAATTGAAAGAAGCTATATAGATGTGTGTGTGTGTCTGTGTGTACCCTTGTCTCGAAATCACATGATGATTGTAAGAGAGCATCCTTATCATACAAATGTTGTTCATTTCCAGTCTCCTGTGAAACTCTTGGATTGTGATGGGGAAAAAATTACTTTGCTTGGAAATAGATGAGGGTTAGAGACAGGAAGGGCATCCAGCCATAGAAAATCTGCTTCAAAAAGTTCCATCTGACCCATGCAAGCATAGAAAAGTAGACATTGAAAAAATAATGACATGTGTGCATGTATGTATGTACATATATATATTTACATATATGTACACACACACACCACATATGTATGTGTGTATGTATATATGATAAATATCAAAGAATATTTTTTAGTTACCATACTGTGGATATACTGTTTTATATATAGGCATAGACAAGCCCATATATGTATGTGTTTATATATATATATATGTGTGTTTATTTGTTTATTAGAGTAGTAGAGTCTCCATGGAGCACTGTCTGATACATAAAAATGTTTCAAATTATTTTTTTAAACCAAAACAAATCAAATTATAAAAATTAATAATCCGGGTCAACGGTTATCCCTGTTACCTTGTACTTCAATATTTTAGGGTTAGGATCCTTCTTCAGGAAATTTATGGAGAAAAGATGTTGATAGCTGATGCCTCTATATGCACAAATACTATGAGGTAGAGAAAGCAGCTATCAACCCTTATTTTTTTCCTCATAAATTCCCTGCAGAATATTCATAACCATGAATATTCTAGACTACGGTAATATTGAAATACCAGCTAACAGTACTAACCATGGATTTAAAGACAAATATTTAAAACATTTTTATATATGTTTGTATCTATGTACAATATATAAAAATAGATTTTGTTCTTTCCAGTAGTTGTTCTCGAGCGACATTTAAGACAGCCTGCCACGGGCTGAATGCAAAAAAAAAAAAAAAAAAAAAAAAAAAAAAAAGCAAAAAAAATGAAAATAATTATTTCAGATTTCAACAATTACACTTTCTGCTTTCTTACTGGTATGATTATTATATATAGCATGTGTGTGAGTGTGTGTGTGTGTTCATGTCATCTTAGGTGTAGTGATAAATTAGTTAAGTTTCTTCTATTTTACACTATATCAAAGCTCTGTATTCATGGCGTTTCTATGTGTATGTGTAAATATGCTGTATACATGTGTGTGTGTGTGTGTGTGAATATGCATGGACATAGACACAAGCATATAAATATATGCATGAGTATATATATATATATATATATATATATATATACACAAATATTTGAACACACATCTACACATACAAATATATACATACACATTACACATGCATACCTATATATAGGTATTTACATACATATTTTAATCAAAAGCTACAAAGTGGTTCAAGGTCCAGGAGTTTAGTGCATGGCACTATATACACACCCGTGTGTGTGTATGTATATATACATATACATATATATATATATATATATATATATATATATATATATATATATATATATATATATATATA
>NC_068990.1:16828979-16830198 GCF_001194135.2 Octopus bimaculoides
TATATATATATATATATATATATATATATATGTAGAACATTTTTATATTCATTATCATTCATATAAACACACATATATGTATATATTTACAAACGCAGTAATAAATATATAATATATATATATGTATGTATAATACAGATGTTAATCCCCACAGATTCCTATTGGTTTCTCATTGACGTGTGTCTCCGTTCAGTTCTTGCATATCTTCTGGTTTCACTCTCTTAAAGAATCCACACTGAAATGAGAGAAAAACAGGTCTTTAGTATTTTAAAGACAAAGTTTTATAAATAAGAAAGTAAATTAAAGACAATTATTCAAATTTTTCTCCTCTTAATGATTACATCATTCAAGCAGAATTTCCTGTTTTTGTTAGAAAACTGTTCAACAAAGACACACTTGTTTGAGTGTGTGTACTTTGAGTGTGAGTGAAGTGAAGCATTCTAGATTGGATGAATGGTTAGAAGTTTGCTTCCCAAATGCTGATGTCCCACTCCACTTATGTGCTACTGCTTCTCTTTCTTCTACTTCTCATTCTCTTCCTTTTCCCTTTTATCATCCACTTTCTCCTATTATTATCACTTTGGATTTTCTCCACTATCTCCCATATTTTACTCTTAATTTTTACACATTGTTTCCTCCCTAAGCAATATACAGTGTTTGGTCATCACATAACATAAGAGTGTACCTTTACATGTAAGTCAAATGAAGTAACACTTCCAAAATATTGTGCAATATTTTAGAGGCAATCATTTTTATGCAATGATCCTCAGACAATTGTAATTAGTATTGAAGATTTGCTAAACTCACTCATTGCCATTTTATCTGGATTATATGTTTACTGGTTTACTTGCAAAAGATAATGAGGTGGAGGAAGAGATTCAGATTATATATATATATATATATATATATATATTACAAATTAAAAGGGTAAAGGATTATCAATTTATTAATTAATAAATCAATTAATAATTAATAATTTTTACCAAGCCCATCGGTATGAAAGCACCATTATTGGTGGAGAACTTATTCAAAAGTTCATATATTTATACATATAATTAAGGGATCAGCAAAATATTTGCTTCACCATATACCGAAGTTCAGAAAAATAGCAGCTACTATTTACTACTGGAATACAGTACTGATGAAGGAAATTGATTATTAATTGTTAATTATTAATCATATTAATCATATTAATCATATTAATCATAATCCTGGGTGT
>NC_068990.1:16830617-16838636 GCF_001194135.2 Octopus bimaculoides
TATATATATATATATATATATGATGTGGTGAGGAAGAGAGGAAAGATAATTATATATATAATATAATTATGTAATATGTGTGTACATCAGTATGCATGTAGGTTAGAGTGTGTGTATGTAAGAGTGAGTTAGTGTTATAGTGAATCTGTGCAAGTGAATAAGTGATCTAACAAACACGTAGTAATTAATGCAATAGGTAATATGACACATCTGTATAATTAATATTATGTGTGTATGTGTGTGTGTGTGTGTGAGTGTGTAATATTTTGGACTTATGAGTATACGTCAGTTAGTGTGCTGATGTGTTGAGTAAAGCACTGGCACAGTTGGGGCTACCTGATGTCATCCACAGTCTGGGGTATATTTCCTTTGGATCTACTTCAGGAATTCTGCAGAGTTAGTTAAGATAATAATCAATTAAGTAAACAGAAGATGGAATTGGTATAACTCTTTATTTTGTACAACAATCATTTCGATCCATCCTGCAACTGTCCTTTACAGGCGGGATGCTGTGCATCATACTATGTTGCATCAATCTTGCAGTCTGGGTCACATCAGATATATAAAGTAGTGTCTTCATTCAAGGATTGTTGTACAAAATAAAAAAGTTATATCAATTCCATCTGTTTACTTAATCGATTATTTTATATATATATATATATATATATATATTGATAGAAAAGGTAAGACAACAAAAGAAAGAGACCTTGATATTATGTAAATAGAGGAATTTATCTATAAATAATATGTGACAATTATTCGGTAGCCATGATAAAACTCTGAGTTTCAGATGTCGGGGCGGAAACCCTTCAGTTATCTGGCCTTCAAAAAAATGCTATGAAAATGACCCCTTTCATAGCATTTTTTTGATGGCCAGATAACTGAAGAGATGTCGGTGTGGGTTTCTGCCCTGACATCTGAAACTCGGAGTTTTATCATGGCTACTGAATAATTGTCACGTATATATGTATATATATATATATATATATATCAGTTTGACAGATGTCTGTTATGTTCCATCAATGATATATAATAATGGTTGACAGTAATTCTTAACTTTCTGTCTGTCACAGTATTGCATGATGACTGTATCTTTGAGCCAGTTCTGAAACACACAATAACTGTATTAACCTTGCTTACATTCATTTTGAAGTAAATGAAGAAGTTCCTTAGACAAGAGAGAAAAGTCTAATCCCTTCTATATTATTATTTACTTTTGTTCTGTAATTGAATCGTTATAGAACCTGTCTTTTGACTTGAAAATTTTTCAATGGAATGTTCAAGAGTTAATTATCTGGTCATCATTAAAGTTAATTGGTACTTACCCACCACAATAAGACAATCAATAAAAATAGAAGCAATATTCCGGCAGCAACTGCAATAGCAATCACCCAAATTGGTATTGAGCGGCTTTTTGGAACTAACTTTTCTGGATTTACAAGGGTGTACAGCTACAAGAAATATATAAAGATTTATGAAAATATATTGGAAGAGCAAAAATATAAACAATACAAATAATAACATTTCCTTTCAATTTTTAAATATTTATTGGTTTGTTTGGTTTTACATCCTTTTTTCCATGCTACCTTGGATTAGACATTTATGTTATTGAAGAATTTGTTTTGTAGACAGATGCTCTTCCAGATGCTAACCCCATGTAAGGGACCTTTTATTCCACACGGCTTTGAGTTGGTGATTTATTAACAGAAGAACTAACAACAACTCAGAAAATATCATAACCTTGAGTGACAGTTGTCAATACACACAAACATACACACGTACACACACACACACACAAGGAGACAAACTTAAAATTAAAAAAGAAACAAACCTCTTTTGTTGCTGAAGGAAAATCATAAGGATCCCATTTCAGGTCATAAGGAATATCTGTTACAACTAGTTTAGCTTTGGACACAATTTGATGTTTATCTAAATATTCCATCTGTAATGAAATGAAGCATATATTATTATTATTATTATTAGTAGTAGTAGTAGTAGTAGAGTGGCAAGCTGGCAAAATCGCTTAGTGTGCTGGGCGAAGGACTTAGTGGTATTTTGTTTGCTGCTGTGTTCTGAGTCAACTTTGCCTTTCATCCATTTTTTTGTGGGGGGAGGGTGATAAGTTAAGTACCAGTTACAGACTGGGTTCAATATAATCGACTTGTCCCCTCCCCACCAAAATGGCTGACCATGTAGCAAAATTTGAAACTATTATTATTATTATTATTATTATTATTATTATTATTATTATTATTATTATTACATGCTACATTTATTGGCAGGAATGTCTTGAGTTCTGATGACAACAAATCTCAAATTTTGAGAACTTTTCTATAGATTCCCACTGAGTAAAATATGGCACAGATGTGCCATTCTGTATTTTTTACTTATCCATATACATGCTCTTTTACTTGTTTCAGTCATTTGACTGTGGCCATGCTGGAGCACTGCCTTTAGTTGAGCAAATCAACCCCAGGACTTATTCTTTGTAAGCCTAGTACTTATTCTATCGGTGTCTTTTGCCGAACTGCTAAGTTACGGGGACGTATACATATTTAGCTTTCCTTTTTTCTCTTTTTGGTTTTCCCTATTTCAATATAGTTTTCTGATTAGCATAACATATTTGATAATTTGAGTAAACTCTATTTTTAATTTGATTTCAATTAATTATGCCTCACAATAATGTAATTATATATTTGGTGGTGTTCATCTTAGTGAATTAGCTGTTGAGCAAAAAGTATGAACTATATGTGAAATTTATGCTTTTTGAGATATATATTTGTGCAGAATGTGTGACTAATACAATAAATGATATATAATATTTAGCAGAGATGTTAGACAAGAAAAATAAACAGTTATCTTACCTTTAATAATGTACTTGTCCATAGTTTTGATCTTACTTGAACTAATATGTTATCACCCCTTTTTAAATATCCTAAAGTACAAGTAATGTTACTGCACCATTTTCCAGTACAGTTCTGAAAAAGAAAAGAAAGGTACCATTTAGAAGAAAAAAGATCTATATAAATAACTTGGGGGGGGGGGGTCATACTGTCAATAAGCTTACACATACTGGTTGTATTTTACTTCAGTTTTAGTTGTACTAATCTGCAACAAACTTGTTAAAAACTGAAGTGAAGTACAACCAGTGTAGGTGGTTATTGACTTTATGACTGTCCCAAAGTACAACAACAGCAATTTCAACAAAGTGTTGTACTAAAATTCTTGCACAACAGATTCAAAAAAGAAATATTTAAATGACATTTATTTAATTATTAAATTGTTATGCAACTGTTTAATTGTGAGATATAATAATGGTTTCTAATTCAGACACAAGGCTGTCTACTTTATTTTATCGACCCTGAAAATATGAAAGCACTCAATACATTCTGTAAAGTTGTTGGCATTAGGAAGAGCATCCAGCAATAGAAACTTTGCCAAAGCAGACATTGGAATAGGATGCAGTCCCTAAACCTGTTGGATCCTCTCAAACCATCTAACCCATGCTAGCATGGAATATAGAATACTGAATGATGATGATGATGAAGTGATATAGTGATATGAAAATTTAATTTGAGTTGTGTTTCTATAATTTCAAAACATGTGTACTGGATGGAGTTTTCAAATCATTAGCACTTATGAGATCACCATGTAACCTGGGGAAGGTAGCTTTATGCTGGGAGATGAGAATTTAAAGTATGAAAGATGGAGCCAGAGCAGAAAGGGTTTATTGTTGTAGAGGATATAAAGGGTCATTCACATATCAGAAGAAAGAGTGAGAGTGATTTGGAGTGGGGAGTTAGAAAGAGGTAAAAAAAAAAAGTAGTGAAGATATTTCTGGGTGAATGTTTAAAGTATGAGGTAAATAGCAGCAGGGAGAGAAGAATAGGGAATGTGAGTGGATGGAGTTTATAAGAATGTGTAGAAGAGTGGGAGATGGGAAAGGGTGACGAGGTGGATCTAATGCATGAAGAACAAGTGTTGAGTGGAGGAGGAGGGGTTAGGGAAGAGTAGGTGACAACTGTAGAGATTGGATAAGGTGTGGGGTGGGTGGATAAGCAATGCATTCAACATATTTGTATGCAGCAATGCCCCTAACCCATGCTAGCTTGGAAAAATGGATGTACAATGAATATTCAAATATATATATGTGAGATAAATGCTTAAATATTTCTTTGAGCAATGTTGGGTGGTGAGAAGTTAGACAAAATATATAAAGTGATATGAATAATGGAAAAAGATATTGTATTACCTAACATCGGTTGATTTATGAACCTATAATGGTCTGCTCATGACAGCACATTTCTCAGAACTCTATCTTTTCTTACTTCTATTTGAAAAGATGAATTTTTCCCAAGATAGTATAGGATCATTTTAAACAATCTATGTACGATAAAACAATATCGTTCCCTCTTTGTCTTCATTCATTAACATTATCTTAGGTATTTTGTTTAATTCCTCACATGCACTGCTCAAAGAATTTCCATTTTTTTTTCTCAAATATTTCATTTACACATAATTACAATGCTTCAAAAAAATTACAACACTCTACTCTTTGGACAAACACACACAAACATGCACATACCAATGTGTATAGGAATTTTTCCTGTGTCTCCCTTTTCTTTCTGGTGTTGGAGAGCTCAAATTTTTCCTGCAATAGAAAACATTGAAATTAAATTATATAAGCAAAATTGAAAGAAAGAAGAATCTAGTTTTCCCACATTTTCATTTTAATTCTTGATTAGAAACTGATCCTAAAATTATAATTTTTCAGACAATTAGCCTCAGTTTTAGAGATGAAGTTTTCTGTTCAGTATTACACTTCCATCAATTTGATCTGATGTCATCATTAAGTGTCTTATTACTGACTCAAGTAGTTGACACAACTATTAAGGTCAAATCAAGTTTAACCCCATAGCATTCAGATTGCTCTGCCAAATGTAATACTTATTTATTCAGGTTGTTTTGAATTAATCAAGTATTATCTCATAGCTTCAAGATTTCAATGATGTGATTATTTATTCTAAGAAAGACATTGTAGAGTAGGTGTGAGAGGCCAGATCTGTCTGGTTTGAACATAAAACAGATAGAATATTTAGGCCTCTGATATAGCCAGTTTAATTGCTAAAGGGTTATATCAGGAATAAAACACCCAATGATGATTAGCAGTGAAACTAGTCAAAGTATAGTGTAGATCTAAGATGGAGTGAGGTGGGAGAGAAGTCACTGAGAAGGTTGCAAATGGTGATGAAAGAATTTTGATGTAAAAAAAAAAAAGAAAAAGGATTGACTGTATAACCAACTAGTTAAAAAAAAATCAGTTAGTTGGTTGAATAGATATTTAGCTAATTGACTAATAATAAAGAAGTGGAATTGGTGCATGTGTTATTAATATTACCATAATGACTCTCCCAATAAGCAGCAAAATTTTAAAAAAATATTTCATCTCTAAAGAGGAGATTAATAACCTCAAAATTTTACATAAGATATTTATTACAATAGGATATTTAAAATTGTTGATTTCAAAGCTCCATTATTGTAGTGCTTTAGTGCTTTGCAGGGCTGGGTTAAGACCCATAGAGGCCTTAAGCACTTAAAAGATTTTGGTGACCCCCATATACATGTGATTCAAACTATAAACCATAATATGCCATAAAATAAATTTTTATGTTTCAAAAGGAAACAAAACTAAGACAGAAAATAAAGTTTATTTTTGTACACTTCTACTTTATTTATATTTGAAAAGTATTCTCCTACTTTTTTTTAATTGCAAAGTCTTTGATCATATCCTCAAAATTAATCTCAAAATTAACATATCTGCTTCCATACTTAATAGAGAAAAGGTATCCCAAATATAAATTTAGCAATTTAAAGCACTTTTTTTTTGTGCTGTAAACCATTTTCTATGGTGTCCCCTTTCCTTTGATGCCATAAGTGTATGCTTATTTTGCTTAATCAGCACTGGTGCTTTGTATCCTGAAAGATGTTGTGGGAGGGATGCACTTGAAGCTCTTAGAAAGGCTACCAATTTTATGAAGTACCAATGAAGAAATACTAGGTTGCAGTTGTTACCTGCGTAATGTGTGGTGTAGTTTCCACTACACAGGATCCTTCTCCAGAAATGATAGTAGGGATTCCAACTAGTTCAAGCAAAGGGTTTCCCTTCACGTCATAGCTTGGCCATTGAATTGTTAATGTGCTCTTGGAGACATCACTATCTCCTTTGTTTCTCATCTGAAAAACAAATACATACATATATATATATACATTTGTATATATACCCCAAAATCTCTCACACACACACACACACACAAATATATATATACACACACATACATACATACACATACACACACACACACACACATATATAAATATGATATAAAAAGACATGGGTATGTGGTTAAGTTTATTTTTTAACCATGTGGTTTTGGGTTCAGTCCCACTGCATGGCCCCTTGGGCAAGTGTCTTCTGTTTCAGCACTGGGCCAACCAAAACCATGTGAGTGGTTTTGGTGTGTATATGCATGTGTGTGTGGATATATGTATAAATAAAGTTACATGAAGCAACGTTGAATAGAATATATTCTCTAATATGAAAATACTTTCTGCATAGAAATAAGCCTAGGAAAAAATTGTGCTTCAAGACATGTTAAGACGCACACTGGGCTGTGAATGATGCCGTTTGATTGCAAGAAGCAGGCATAATGCAGAAGGACCTGAGGCCTATGATCTAATGGTGTCATGCACAGCCCAATGTGTTTTCACATTTTGTCAGGGAGCAGAATTTTCTTTCTTAGCTATTTCCACAACAGAAGGTTTTCTCACTTCCAAATAAACTCAATTGTGTTATATATCTATGTAATCTTGTCTGTGTAGAGGACATTTGCATGTCAAAACAGGTGTTGTATGATGATCTGGAGCAAGGAAAGCATCTTCAGGGCAAGCTACAAACATATTTCTGTCAGTATGAAATGACTTGTAAGTCCGTTGCAGACTTTAGGAGCCATACAGGATGTTATCAATGATGGGGAAACCAAACTTAAGATGTGTCTTAGAGTGAAATGGGCCTAGAAAGTGATATATATCCATCATATATATATAATATCAGACACACACAGTGTCTTGCATCCTGAGTATCATGTCACCAAAATCTTCAAGTGGTGTGAAATTTGAGTTGTGAGAAACTCGGAAAATTTCAGTTTCAATAAATAAACTCTACCCTGAAGCAGTGGCATGAAATTCAGTATATCTGTTGCGGAGTTTCTTGCTTTCAATTCTCAGAAAATATTGAGTAAACAAAAATTAGGGTCAAAACGAAAATAGTGAAGGGGATCAGAGTAGAGATATTTTCGTCTTTCACAAGTTTGGAGTGGTTCACATTAAAAGAAAAAAAAAAATGAAACTGTGCAGCTGTTATCACCATCATCATCATATTGTGCTTGATATAAATGAAGTGATGGGGAGGGAGGGAATTTTCCAGTGGGAGAAAGCGTCAAGGGAAAAGAAGACAAAGGAAGCAGAAATAAATTGGGGTAAATATGTATAATAAAAGAATAGGGAACCATAGGCATGTATGAAAGGTATATATGAATATGTAAAGACGTAAGTTAATCAAACAAGTGGTGTGCCCTAGTGGGCAGTTATTGTAAGGGAGGTAACCACTACGCCATATGCCCATGGGCATATGGTGTAATTAACCCCAAGATTCCAAGTTCGATTCCTGGCAGTGACCTGAATAATAATAATGACAACAACATCGAAAAATACCTTAGGAATGAGAACCCAGGTTCGAAATTTCCCCAAGACACCTGATGGAGGCTAGAGGGTATTTCAGCCAAAACGTTGTGTTAACAACAAACAAGATGAGAACAAATATCCGTCAAAAGTGAATAATGTTTGAATTTTAAATCAAAGAATAAAGAAGATGCATTGAATATATATATTTCATATTTTATTCTTACTCATTAGAAACATGTTGAGATTTTTAGTCATGGATATAGATGAGTGAAATAAAAA
>NC_068990.1:16838715-16840077 GCF_001194135.2 Octopus bimaculoides
TTTATAGGCAGAAGGCCTGGAGATTTTGGGGGTGAGGAATTAGTTGATTACATCGATCCCAGTACTTGACTGGTACTTATTTTATAGAACTTGAAAGGATGAAAGGCAAAGTCAATCCCAGTGGAATTTATAATGAGGAGGAAAATATTGGGTTGTCCGGAAAGTTCGTGCCGATTTTTAAAGGAAAGAAAAAGGTCAATAAATACTTGCCATTACATTTTTAATCAACCAAATATGAACCATTTTGTAGCACAATGCGTCTCCATCTTTCCTTTGACTTGAAAATACCCTCTTCCCAGAATTGAGGTGGTTTCATGGCAAATAAGTCGAAAGGTAAGCTACAATAAATCGGCACGAACTTTCCGAACAACCCAATATTTCAACATCGTAAATAGAAGCAGGGGAGATAACTCAGAGACAGCAAAGAAATATGAAATAGGGAAATTTTTCAATAAAGGAAGCGAAGGGAAGACCTGTGTGTGTCACATTTAAGATTGAAAGCTTAATTCCTGGACCCAGGGAAGTGCATTGTGTTCTTGAACAAAACACTTTATTTCACATAACTCTCTAATTAGTGTGACATCTGATGTGTGGCACACTGTGCTTGTACAAGCAATGTCAATTTGATGGAAGAAGTGAGCTGTAATATGCAACACAAACATTTGATCACCAGAAATATATCATCTGTGCAGGTTGTTCAGCAGAAAATTGCAGAACCATCTTTGTCAGACAGAGAGACTGTGATTTATATATATATATACATAATTAAGGGATCAGCAAATATTTGATCCCTTAATTATGTTTATAAATATATATGAGCTTTTAAATAAGTTCTCCACCAATAATGGTGCTTACATACCGATGGGCTTGGTAAAAATTATTAATTATTAATTGTTGATTTATTAATGAATTAATAAATTGATAATCCTTTACCCTTTTAATTTGTATATATATATATATATATAAGGATTTACTTTTCGTAATGAGATAAAAAAACTAAGGCTGTGTATATTTTAATACGGTGGTTGTCTACTCCTTATGCAGAGTTTGACCACCCCCTGTGCCTACACCTTAGAACCATCATGGCATCTAATGTGGCCCTTTTAAACCAGACAATGTTTTGGAAAGACACCACATAGACTGCATATCTGATCTGGACAACTAAGAGCTGCAGTTAAATTCTGATCTTTGTGGATCTTAAAATGTCTTTTGAGGCCTCTGTTAGATTTGCAGACCTTCTGGCTTACATTGCATTGAAAGGCAGAATAGTTGATATACATATATATATATGTGTGTGTGTGTGTGTGTGTGTGTGTATATAATAGACATAGGAGTGGCTGTGCGGTAAGAAGATCGCTTCCC
>NC_068990.1:16843859-16850501 GCF_001194135.2 Octopus bimaculoides
TATATATATATATACACACACACAGACACATATATATATATGTGTGTGTGTGTATACACACATACACACACACATATATAAAGGAAAATCCAAGTCAAACCAGGAAAAACAATAAGATGTGTGTGTGTGTACATGCACATATAGATAGTGCCAGAAAGAAGGAATCTTTGAGTGATACCTATAACATATTACAACTGAAAATCAATTCTTCAAAAAGAAATAATACATAAGAACTGAAAATAAAAGACTGGTCCCTACCTCATAGAGATGTTCCACAGAGGGACCATGTTTTGCTATTGTATTGTTGTACATGTAACTCTCTCGAATCTCATCTCCTTGGCTGGAATTGTAAATTACCTGATCTGGAGTGGATTTACTGAAATAGGAAAGAAAAATTTATTATTATATTTACATAAAATCCTTAGTCAAAAGTCTTTAATATTTATAAATATTTAACCAAATATATATAAAAAAAAATTGGTTATGCCCTGTAGTTGTTCAGTTAAAGGTGATGAGTTATTTTGATAGATAAGTTTCATGAATTGGGTGTAATTAGAAGAACAATTGTTCAAGATCAGGTAAAGAATTAAGGCAGATTTTGTAATGTGCTAACAATTGTACCAGCTCACCATGCTAATAACACAAAATAATATTGAAAGTATGGAAACATCATATTGTTATTTACCCAAGAATGATGATGTCTGCTGCAGCCTTAACTGGAATGCTGACATTATGGAAATTATTGTGAATATCTTGGTTTTCTTCTTTATTGGAACTGTGGAAGAGAAATTCATAGAAATTAATAGAGAAAGCAAAAATGAAATTGGTAAAAGGAAAATCCCAACAAAATAAACCCCTACAGCCAAAACTAAGAGGAGAAGCATACATTTTGAAGATTCGTTTAGCTTCAACTCTGTTCAAAACTTGTATGTGAATATGAGTGTGTGCAAATGTGTGTGTGTGTGTGTGTGTGTGTGTGTGTGAATGTGTATACAGGTGAATGTGTGGGGGCAAATGTATGAGTGTATGTGAATGTGTGAGTGGATGTGTGTGGGTGAATGTGTGTATTTTTCTTTCTATCGTTCAACCAATCTCACCATCATCACCATCTCACAAGTATAAATGTGTTCCTCTCACCTTACTTTATCCTCCCTCATCAACACACCCTGCTCCTAGAAGTATTGCACCCTTTCTCTTCTATTCCTGTTCAGCTATAAGGTCTACTTTAAGCCCCTAGTCATGCAATTTGCAAGTTGATATCACTAGTATGAGTCCCATGTAAGAAGAAAGTCACCCAGTACCACTTCCTGTAAAGCTGTAGAAACCAATCCAAAACAGATATTGGCACACAACATCGTCTTTTGACATGTTGGATCCCGTCAAACTATCCAACTCGTGTAAACATGGAAGATAGGACATTAAAAGATGATGGTGAATCATGTGGGAGAGCAGAGCCCATGACATTTTGTAAGGGTCTCTGAGAGTGACAGGAGGGAGTGATGGAAGGAGGAAGATATTTTCAAACCAGAGACTTGACACAAATACTTACAACAGAGTGCTCAAACTAAAGATATCAAAGGTGACAGATTTGTACCTTGAATGGAAAGAGGTGGAACAAATACCACAAGATACCCTGGTCTGATACTCTTACAGTACCACCAATTCTAAGGTGCATGCCTTAGGTATTAAGGTGTTGGATTCATGAACCTAAGATTGAGTTTTTGATTCCTGGACTGGGTAATGTGTTGTGTTCTTGAACAAAACACTTCATTTCATGTCATTCCAGTCTTCTCAGCTGGCAAAAATAAATAATTCTGCAACAGATCATTTTTCTGTCCAGGAGGGAATGTATGAGCCATGAAAACTAGCCCCTTGTGAGCCTATAGGACCCAAGAAGGATCTCTGCCACCAATTCACTGCCTTAGATTGGTATTTCTTATTGGCCCTAAAAGGATGAAAAATAAAGTTGACTCCAGTGGGATTTGATCTCAGGATGCAGTAAGTTGGAATAAATACCAAAAGGTATTTTATCTGATGCACTAACAAATCTGCCAAGCTGTCACCTAAAATTGGTGTATGTATGTGTGTATATGTATGTATGTTTGTGCATGTGTGTGTGTGTGTGTGTGTATGTGTTTGCCTATGACTCACACCACTTGAGAACTGGTTTTGACTTAGCAGTTGGGCAAAAGTGATCAATAGATTAAGTATTGGACTTAAAGTAAGTGGAAGGTAAGTCAGAGGGAGAAAGATGAGGAGTGTTGGGGAGGCAGCAGAGAAGCTGTTGGAAAGAGAGAGAGAGAGAGAGAGAGAGAGAGAGAGAGAGAGAGAGAGAGAGGGTAGTGAGAGAAAAGGAGACAGAGGGTAAAGGGAGCAGCAGGCAAATGTGATGAGAGAAGTAAAGGAGAGAGAGACCCTGGAAGGTACCATTAGGTCAGTATTCAAGCTCACAAGGACCATAACCAGCCAAGCTATTCTAGTGATAGCCTTTAACAAATTAGCTTTTTGGGTAATTAAAGTAAATGAATAATTAAATACACAGTTATTACCAATTCACTTGGATTTGGAAATCAAGGAATTTGTTTGATCCATTGACATGTTTTGGTGAGAATTTCATTGTTAAGGAAACCTGGAGAAAAAATGGAAAAAGAATCAAAGCTTGTAAACATCATAATTTCATTAGAAGCAGTGTAAATCAGTTGATTAACTTGTTTAATTATAAATCTTTTTGTTTTTCTTTTGGTCTATGAAAAAGGTAAATGTTTGTTTCAAGTGAGAATCATCTTCAGTAGCAGTTCTCAACCATTTTTTTTACCTTTGGCCCTTTATGATTACTGTTTTACTCTGGTGGACCCTATACAACCATTTGATGCTTAAAAAGTAGTTTCAAAGAAACTTCTTTCAAAATGCTGAATGGGTGGTCAGAATCATGTTAAATTATGCAAAACATCTGAGAAAGAAACCTAGTATATTGTTTTTTTTTTGTTTTTTTTTTGCAATAAATACATCTGAAGCAAAATTTTTTCATGGACCTTAAAATACTGCTGTGGATCCTCAATTTACTATTTTGCTTGTATTGATTCCCAGGGGAGCCCCTGACCTACAGGAACTAATGATATTGGTAATGTCATGGAGTTATTTTGCAGCCAAGTCATTGTAAGAGGCTTGAATCAAGAAATGAGGAATTAGGATTCAGAGACAGTTGCAAGCATGACTGCGTGGTTAAAAAGGTTTGCTTCAAACCTCATAGGGTTTCAGGTTTAGTCCTACTCTGTGAACATCTTGGGCAAGTGTCTTCTACCATATCTCTGGGTTGACTCAAACTCTGGGAGTGGATTTGGTAGAGAGAAACTGAAAGAAGCCCATCCTGAAATTATTTTACTAAATTCTTTATTTTCAAAATTAGCTATAACAAAAGTAGTGTATGGCATCAAGCAAAATCTGGAATCAAAAGGAATTAAACCAACTTACCTTTTGCTTTTTCTTCAAAGGATTGCCCAAATCACATACAACAACATTCACATCCCCACTATCAATGGCTTTGCAACCAACTGAGATTTTCTGGAATGAAATAGAAAACATTTTTCTCAAATAACGAGAACAGTAAAACTGCATCATCCCCATATAACATCCATTTTTCGTGCTGGCATGGGTTGGACAGTTTGACAAGATCTTGGCTAACCAGAGAGCTGCACCAGGTTCCAATTGTCTGTTTGGGAATGATTTTTATGGCTGGATTCACTTCCTAATGCCAACCACTTTACAAGGTGTACTGGATGCTTTTCATGTGGCACCAGCATGGAAGCTTTTTATGTGGCACAAGTTGCACAATAATAATAATGCTTTCTCACTGAGGCACAAAGCCAGCATATTTGAGGGGAGGGAGTTAATTATTCTATCGAACCCAGTACGTGACTGGTACTTATTTTATTGACTCTGAAAAGATGAAAGGCAAAGTTGACCTCAGTAGCATTTGAACTCAGAATGTGCAGACAGACTAAAATTCCACTAAACCTTTTGTCCAGAGTGTAACTATTTCAGCCAGCTCACCACCTTAAATTAGATATGGAATTATGGAATGCATTAGGTAGTGAGTTTGCTCTTTAAACTTTGATTAAAGTGGCTAAAGCTTAAAAAGAACTCACAGCTTTCACATCTTGTATTTTCACATAAGTGACATCTGGTGGCAGAGTCACAAACAACTGGGTTTCGAATGCATCCTCTTTATGATTTTCAACTTTAATCTGTATTTCCAAATTTTTGCGATTACCAATAATTTGCTGCGATGATGTTCTGTAAAATATAAATAGAAAAATATTAAATTATAGCATGAGGATGATGACAATAATGATGATGATGATGGTAACATGACTTTGTAGAGAGCCATAGTAACTCACATTATTCCATACTTCTATAGCATTTTGGGTTTTTATTATATATGTACATAGTTCACCTGAAACAGCTGTCAAGAAAAGACTATTACATAACTCCTTTCACTCGTTTTTATTTCTTATTTTAGCATTTTTTAATACTCAGCAGCATGTTGTGTCCTTGAGCAAGATACTATATTTCATACTGTTCCAGTCCACTCAATTAACAATAATGAGTGGTACCTGTAATTCAAAGGGCCCAACCTTGTCAGTTCTGTGTCATACTGAATCTCCCTGAGAACTATGTTAAGAGTATGAGTGTCTGTGGAATACTTGGCCACTTGCATGTTGATTTCACAAGCAGGCTGTTCTGTTGATTGGGATTAACAGGAACCCTTGTCATTCTAAGGAATGGAGTGCCAGTCCTTTACTATATAGATCTCACTGTAGGGTAGTGCCTGAGGGGATTTGGCTTTGCACACAAATATACTGAGTGATGGAGGTGTAGAAGGGAACAGAACTAAGTTATTCCAAAAATCGTTAAGCAGCTAGAATTGCTTTCATTTTGTGAACAAATCAACCCCTGTATTTACTTTTTAAGCCTGGTGCTTCTTCTATCAGTCACTTTTACCAAATCATTAACTTATGGGATGTAAACAAACCGACACCAGTTAAGTAGTGCTGGTGGAACAAACACACACACACATAATGGGCTTCTTTCAGTTTTCATCTACCAAATCCACTCATATAAAGGCTTTGGTCAGCCAGAGGCTATAGTAGAAGACACTTGCTCAAAGCATCATGCAGTGGGACTGAACCTGGAACCATGTGGCTGGCAAGCAAACTTCTTACTAAGTAGTCATGCATATATATAATAAATAAAAAAAATTTGAAAATGTATTAACCCTTTTGACAGCAGTTTGCACGAAACCATTCTAGGTTCTGTGATACAAACTTCCTGTTTTAAATTTTGATGGAAGGTTTTAATATAACTAAAACCTTCCACCAAAACTTTTATGTTAATTTATGTTCCAAATACCAGTTTAAAAATGACAGATTATTTTATGAAATTCTTCATTTTCAAAATTAATTGATACAAGGACAGTTTATTTCAACAGAAATATGGTAACAAAACGTTAAGCAGACCTATGTTCAATAGCATTCCAGTCATTCTTTTAAATCTAGTAAGAGTAAAGTGTGAGTTAAAGAGATCAAAATTAAAATCTTCCATCAAACTTTCATATCAGTTCTTGTTCCAAACACGAACTTAATAATGACAAATGTTATTTTACTAAATTCTTCATTACTTTTAAAATTAATTGAAAAAAAAGCAGTGTGTGTCAACAAAAATATGGTATCAAAATGGTAAAAGTCATACCTGGGAACATATAAAACAAGATCAGGTATACAAATATTATCTGGGCCACAATCTTTCTGAATTTGGATCTGTGAAAGAACAAAACATCAAATTGTGATCAGAAGGAAAATTTTACTTGTTAACATTATTGTTGTGATTATTATTATTAAAAGTTGCTATTTTTTTGTAGATGTTTGTATTGGTTGATTAAACCCTAATGGTTTTTAACCCTGCCAATGATTGCATAGTTACCAATCAGGTGAAGGGGTTTTCTTTTGGATAGGGTTTAAAATGCTTCTGTGTGTGTGCGTGCATGTGTGTGTGTGCGTGCATGTGTGTGTGCGTGTGTGTGCATGTGTGCGTGCGTGCGCACGCAGTATAATCCCAGGTCTGCTGGATCAGATCGACTCTTCGACTAGACAATGGCAGCCTTCTAAGTTCTTTTAGGGGTGGAGAACACAATTACATCATTGCTATAATTATTATTTCTACATTATGCACAAGTTCTGAAATTTTGTGGAGAGGAGCTAAGCAATTACACTGGACCCCACCCTGACCTCAATTGGTACTTGTTTTAGCAACCCCAAAAGGCTGAAAGGTGAAGTTGACCATGGTAGAATCATCTTTGGCATAATGATGATGATAATAATAATAATAATAATAATAATAATAATAATAATAGTAGTAGTAGTAGTAGTAAAACTAGTGTGAAAAAAAATGTTAAGATTTATGGAAGCTGGCCTTACTGTTGAGATTTTAGTCTCTGATGTGTATTTATTCAAGATTGGGGTAAGTTCTCGCTTTTTCCGTCTTTGACTCTCAACAATCTTATATTCCAAGCTCACACCAACTGGAGTCAATTTGTCTCGTATATTTTCCTTAAAAGACAAACAAAAATAAAGAAACCTGTTATAT
>NC_068990.1:16851023-16859023 GCF_001194135.2 Octopus bimaculoides
GTGGATGTTACTGTTGCTTTAGCCCCAGGAGGACATCTCCTCCAGCTGGCTTATCGACACACTACTGTGTCCTGTTTGTTTTGCCAAGGGAAGTTATCCCTCTCATCGTGATCTGTAGCACGAACGGACCCGGGTTTCAGGGTTATTTCCCTTCGTCAGCGTCCGATAGCTACCGACCTTCGATGAGAGATATAAATTCTTGGCAACCTTATGTATATTTTTCCAGTGAAATTCTTCACTGATATCGAAAAAGTGAAAACAAGCAATGTTAATTCTCTAAATGAAGTATTAACAGTAACTGCACGATAAAGTGAAGTGTATTGCCACTTAAGTGTGGCTGACCCTTAGGGGTGGATGTTACTGTTGCTTTAGGTTATGTTTAAAATCAAAATTTAGATAGAAGACTTTAATTTGTCGTATCTAAACCTTGTTTTGGGTATGTTACTGGTGTGCCTTGGGAGCATGTTCACCACATATGGCTACCAAGCATCATCCACGGTACTGCACTTTAGTCACAGGATCTACATAAGGAATTCCTCAGTGCATGTTTAGTATATATTAAATAATTGATGGGGAAGACAAAGTACTGTAAGTTTTATTTAGGCACAGGAGTGGCTGTGTGGTAAGTAGTTTGCTCACCAACCATATGGTTCCGGGTTGTATGTTGTCCATAATTAAAAAAAAAATTCATAGTCAGTGTAAGTAATAGAGTGACCATACTGAATATACTGTGAACCCAGCCATGCAGATCTTAAGTAAATGAAATACCTTGAGATAAGCCTGGTGTCGGACAGATTTGGCTTCACCTTTTACTAAAGTGAATGTTTGAGTCTTTGAGATCTCATTGCCAGCTTCCATGTAAAAAACTCTGTGAGTTTTGTTATTCAAGGCATCTAAGGTCCATTTTACTTCCAAACCTTTGAAAAAAAAATCAAACAAGTAAGGAAAATGTAAATATATATAAATATACATAAATATAAATAAAAATGCAGTTGTTGTTCTTCTCTTTTTTGTTTGTTTATTAGTATTTTACATAATTTTTCTCATCGTTACAGGAATTAAATGTATGGTGAAGGGTATTTTTTTTTAAAGTAATTATTTTTCCAGCTGTCTGCTCTTTTAACTTTTGGCTTGTCATATTCATTCGCTTCTTTCATTTTTCCCCATTTATTTTAATTTTATCCAATCTTATTTGAATTAACTCAAAAAATATTTTTATTGTAGTGTTTTATAGTTGATTTTTTTTATTGTAGCTCTATTCGTCTGCTACAACTGTTGCTTATTGGTTTTTGAAATTTGAAGAAATTTTTATCTTTTTTTCAGGTATAAACCAATGAAAAGCCAATTGGAAAAAAAATGAATGAATTTATCTAACAACCCAGTACAAACTACGTTTCTTCATCTTGATCCCTCAACTATCAATGGAGTCATAGGGGGTGGTGTCATGAAACACTGTACATCAGTCCCCATCTAATGCAGTTGTGTGTTAAAGATTTTGCTAGCCTTTGTTAGATGGGTCTTATTGTATCCTGATATGGTCATCAACAGCAAGACTAAAGACTTCTTTTTCTTCTGTATGAATGTCTTTCTCTTCATAGTTACTGCTCTCCTTGACTGGCTGCCTGCATATTGGCTTGCAGAGGTCATATCTTGCATTTATTCCTTTCATTTTTGGTATGGACTTGTCTACCTTAGGATACTGGATACTTCCAGAAATAACCGACAAGTGTATTGTTAGTTCACAATACTGAGTATGAAATTATCTCATGAGCTATATATACAATAGACTATAATTTCTATCCAGGAAGAGAAACAACATGGCACAAATAGTCATCATGATGAAAACTACTATAATTTCTCAGACACCAGGGAAAACAGGTACCAAATTCCACTGGGGGAAATGGTGAAAGATCTTGCCTACCATTTTTTATGGCATACAGGTTGATGTAGTACATAATGTAAACATTTAATGTGAACACTCAAACATTGTCACAATCTTTATAAGTCCTGCTGTGTTTCACATGGAATTTTTGATCCTCCAAATTCATCTTGGAGAATAATAGGCTGATCTGTTGCCTTTTTGTATGCTGGAAAATACAGTACATTAGATTTAATGAACAGAAACTCTTGGTTCTGTAATTCAAATTGACACTGGCCCAAAACACTTCAGCATTGAACACAACTACAATTACAGCCATTTGTTAATGAATTATAGGAAATCAATGAGTAATAATTAAAACACATCATAATTATGTTATTTACTACATGCATTAAGCATTTAGATCAGTGGTTCTCAATTGAGGTCCATATCACCCTTAGGGTTCCATATAAAAGTTCATTGTTAAAGTTTCAGAGCAAAGGATTTTTATATTTGTATCAAACACAAAGTATTTCAACAATTTTTTTTATCCAATTCCTAATAATATTTAATTATAAAAATATAACAGGATTTTTTTTTTAACATTGGGGGTCCAGTAGAGTAAAATAGGAATCAAAATTTAGAACAAAAATTAAAACTTACGCAGCTTAGGTGGTAAATTTATTCCATCATAACGCAATTCTGTATGTATTTGCATACTAGAAATGAAAGAGGAAAGAATTATATTTAAAATTGTTAAAGACTGGAGAATAAAAAAACTCTTTACATAAAATGTATATTCCATGCAAGGTTTCTATAAAATATCTTTATGTCATTTGCAAACAACTTGCAGATACAAGTGCTAACAGTTGAAAGCATCACATACTGGACACTAGCAGACTTTTGGGGTCATCAGGCTAGAATGTGCACCATTTTGAGACCTTCCTCTTGGTGGAATTATTGCATACTGGACCTTTCACTGAGACGAGGCCCTACTTGATAGATCAGCTGGTTACTAAGCTTCACTCAGTAAAATTCTTGCCATTGCTCATAATCTCACTTTAACCAAATCCAGTAGCTTGCTTCCTCCACTGTAGCTTGGACATTACTCATGGTGGTCTTTATGTTGAGTTAGGCTTTGTGACAGCAACCATTGCCTCATATCACTTCCAAGGAATCCTCTGCATTCAACTTCAATTGGATAATGTTCCACTTTTCAATAAAACCTTTGCTATTGTTTGTGAATGAAACAATCCCTTGGTAGCTCATACCATACTATCACGAATTGGTTTAGGTCCCTATATAGTCATGAAGTAACTCAAACATCTGCTTCACTCTCTGACCTTTGACCCCGCAAATCACCAAGGATGCATCCTGTTCCAGTACTTGGCTGCTAATCATTTTCATGTGAGTGGAGTGAAGCAACATGAAATGAAGTGCCATGCTCAAGGACACAATACACTGCCAAGTCCAAGAATTGAATCTTAGACACATTAATCACTAAGCCACACATACACATACACACACACACACACACCTTCATACAATTTCATATACCCATGTCTATATACATTATATTGTACACACACAAGATTTGATTCTTATCTGTCACAAAATGCTTGAAGCCTTGAAGTGTCATCTCAAAGACCACTGATCGTCATCATCATCATCATTTAATGTCTGTTGTCCATGCTGGCATGGGTTGGATGGTTTGACCAGGGTAGGTAAAGCTGGAAGGTTGCACCAGACTCAGTCTGATTTGGCATGGTTTTCTATGGTTGGATGCCCTTCCTAATGCCAACCACTCTGCGAGTGTAATGGGTGCTTTTATGTGCCACCGGCACAGGTGCCATTTGTGTGACACCGGTATCTGCCATGACTGTGATCTTGATCAGCTTGATGGGTCTTCTTCTCAGGCACGACATAATGCCAAAGGTCTCAGTCATTGCTTCCCAGAGGCCCAACACTAGAAAGGAACTCACCCACTTTTCCTCCGTGAAGCCCAATGCTCGAAAGGAACTTAGCCACTTTGCCTCTGTGTGGCCCAATGCTTGAAAGGATTATAATAAAGATTATTGGGATAATGTAAATTAATAGAGAAAACTATTATCCATCAAAAATGTAGCAGTCATCACTCACACATACACTCACTCTGTCCTTCCATCTACAAAAGGACTTTAATTATAATGTATAAAAGAATTGGCTACATACCAGGTCCTGGGGTTTCTATTCAATAATCGACAGGTTTTCTGTTCCAGATTTATCAATTGAGGATCTAGGTTTAATTCAGTTTGAACAGAAACTACAGGACGTGCTCTTAAAAAAAAAAAAAAAAAGAGTAACATTAGTATTGGTCTGAAAGTTTGGCTCAAGGCCAGCAATTTTGCGGGAGGGGATAAATTGATTACAATGATTCCAGTGCTCAGCTGTTGATAGGCAAAATCGACTCTAGCAGAATTTGAACTCAGAACTTAAAGACAGTACTATAATCAACCTAACTCCCTCCCCGGAACTGCTGGAGTTGATGTACTTGACTTAATCCTCCTGCCAAAATTTTGGGCCTTATGCCTATAGTAGAAAGGATTATTATTATTGTATTCACCAAGTTCAAAAGGATGACTGTGTCTTTCATCCTTTTGGGGGGTCAATAAAATAAGGTATCAGTTGAGCACTTGCCCCCCTCCCTCAAAATTTATAACTCTGAGCTAAAATTTGAAACCATTCTTACTTCCCACATTGTAAAGTGGTGAACTGGTAGACTCATTAGTGTATCAGACAAAATGCATTGTGGCCCCTTAACTAACGAAGTACAGGCGTTGATGTAAATGACTAATCACACACTTCCTAAAAATTGCAGGTTTTGTGCCAATATTTGAAAGAATAGTTAATCTCCACATTGTTCTATCCTGCATTATTCCCTAATGTTTTTATGAACCCTAAGTAGAAGAAAAAGAGAAAACAATACTGCTACAAGTACTATTGTTATCATCCTCATCACTATGGCTACTACTATTGTTATCATCATCATCATCATCACTACAATTACTATTATTGTTGTGGTTGTTATTTTGATGGAAGGGGATCCAGAGATTAATTTCATTGAGAAATTCTGAACCTTTTGGGTTTATAGCCTTTCAAAAAATCTTCCTTAAGTAGATGAGGAAATAAAACCTAAAAGGTCGCATTAATTTGTTAGGGTATTGTAAACGAGTGGGAGGGGCAGCTGAGATGATGGGGGGTGCTTTCAATTGGTTTTATATTTGTTACATCCATCTATCTAGTTGTTTTATTTTGTGTTGTATTCTGTGTAGTAGAGAGAATCATGGAAAGAGTAGAGAGAGAGAGGAGGGAGGGAGAGATAAAAACAGAGACATATGTAGAGGCAACGAATTCCCAAGGGAAACAGTTAAATATAAGCAGAACATAGGAAGGCAATGTGGAGGGGTAGGGTTGAGAAGCAAAACAGTTATACATGGTAGTGGTGAAATAGATTGATGGAAACAATTCTGTTTATTCCAGAAGGGTTTAGGATGAAGCTTGAGAGAATTGTAAATAAAACAGGCTATTATGATAATCACCCTCCACCTCTCCACACACACACATAGAGATAGATGTGAAGATACACACAGTTACATGAACATTAAGCAAAATCCCTCTATTGAAAGAAGGATGAATGTTGTCAGCTGTAGATGTGTTTACAATAAATTCACTAAAATTTGTGAGAATTGAGGACAATCTATGTTGGTAAGATTAGAATTGAAGCAAGCAAAAAAATAAAATTAATTTTTCATGAGATGGTGAAATAAGTTTTGTACAAAGGTTTTCACCAATCAGACATTAAATTGTTTTGTTGTTGTTTAACCCTAGGTCAACCTTGATTGAGTAGAACTAGAATCAAATGCATTCAGATCATGAATATATTTTTCTTCTGGCAATCTGATACAGATTTTATGTTATTCATTGAGTTGTTTCCTTTCTCAGATGGTTCGTTGTTGTTTCGGTGAGATGTGAAGATGCAGGGTTTGACTGAGGCAGATTTGGTTATAAAGCTTACAGGACATGCTCAAAAGAGATGTCACTGATATTAAGATGGTTGGTGATTTTGAGAGAGACTTGTTTCTTAAGATAGTAGGGGTGGGATTCAGAAAGATTTGGTTCTATGATAGTAAGGTGTAAGTAATTCAATGAGTTTTGTCTCTATTTCTGTTATGTCAAATGACTGCATAAAGGCTTCTTCGTTTGTTCACTTTAGTTCTGTTCTATATTTGATGGCTAATTAGTTGGAAGACAAACAACAAACCAAAATGTTAAGGGTTCATATTCTTTCACAACAACTGTATTTTGTCTGTAGTCAACATTGCCTTGTGTGTCTGATGCTCAACACAGGCAGCAAATATGGAAAATCTATGGAATTTAAGGAGAAATGAGTTGAATAGAGCTAGTGGGATTAATCTTACACGCAAGAAAGTCAAAGTAAAAATGGTTTGGACATTAATGACATCAGATGATATATGGAGGAAAGATGATGAGACAGTTAGCATTGGTATGAACATATGATGCAAATGGATGATGCTGGTTGGGTGGTAGAAAAGAAAAGGGTTTTGTGTTGACTGGAGAAGGTAGAAGGTACAAAAAAGATTGAGGAAGACATAGTAAAAAGTGATGAGGTCAGATATGAGAAATTGGGACCTCACAGATGAGATGGGAATTAGAGAAGTGATGACATGAGAAACTACAGATGGCTCTTATCCATATACATATGAAGAATAATTTAAAATGGACTTTAAAATGATGATGGTGGTGGTGGTGGTGGTAGTGGCTGTAATGGCAGTGATGAGGGTGATGAAGAGGATATTGATGGTGGTGGTGGTGGTGGAGGTTGCACAGGTAGTTGGCGGTGGTGGTGGAGACATTGATGACTACAATAATCATGATGATGATGATATCTCAAAGTGTTTAGTTACCCTAGTTTGTAAGAGAACTTCGGATAAAAGCAACAAAAAAAAAAATGGATGAAAAATAAATAAATAAAATCTTGTATATTGCACTTGATTCCCAACATCGTTCTTTCACTTATTTGACCTTTTCAGCAACAAATCAACTAAATTTAACAAAAAGAACTAACAACAAACAACAAGACAAATAGGGACACATCAGAAGAACATACATAATATTTGATGGTGGTACAGAAGACACAGACACATGGACAATGTAAAAAACTGCCTGCTCAATTTTGGCTGGGAATATACAAGAAAAAAACTGTTTTGTCTATTTAAGTATTCAATATTTACTGAAATGTGAAGCTACAGTATAGCAAACATAAAACAAAAATGGTTGTTAATTCATTAAAAAAAAGTAATAACAAAAATGTTATATTTTGGATAGGTCACTTTGCCAATAAAAGTACATGCACTGGTTATATTTATTATTATTATTATTAGTCAATTAATTCTTTCTAATTTTAGCACAAGGCCAGCAATTCTGAGAGGAGGAGAAGTCAATTACATTGACCCTAGGGTTCAACTGGTACTTTATTTTATCAACCCCAAAAGGATTAAAGGCAAAGTTGACTATAGCAGCATTTGAACTCAAACATAAAGAGTTGGAAAAATGCCTCTAAGCATTTTGTCCAATGCAGTAATGATTCTTCTAGCTTGCTGCTATTAGTCAGCTAATTAAGTAATTTACTAATTGATTACATAACTGATTGTTTGATCTGCCAATCACTCGGCTGATTTATTTGAATATTTTCATTATTGTTCATGACATTATCAATGATGGTCCTTCATTCTTCCAGTTCCATCGTGTGCTGCACAGAAACTTAACAGTAAAGCAAATCACAAAAATACTTGGTGCAGCAAACCAAGAAATTTTAATTAACTAATTTATTTTGATAGGAGACTGGCAATTTTGAGGGGAGGGGACTAATAGATTACGTTTTACCTCAGTACTTGTTTCTTTATTTCATTGACCCCCCAAACAGAAAAAGCCAAAGTTGACCATGGCTTGATTTGAGCTCAGAATGTAATAAACCAGAAGAAATGCCACTAAGCAATTTGTTTGACGCACTTCTGATTTTGCCAGCTTGCCTCCTTTGTTTCAAATTTTTGCACAAGGCTAGCAATTTTAGGTGGAAGTGGGG
>NC_068990.1:16859033-16865619 GCF_001194135.2 Octopus bimaculoides
CGCTGCATAAGAGCCAACTAAAAGATCTGCAGAAAACAAGGAGAGTAAAGATAGAGAAATATTAAGAATTGTTGTTTATGTTAAACAAACTGTAAATACAGAAAACATAGGAATGAGAAGCATGTGTGAGTGGAGTGGGTATCATTTGGGTCATAACTATTAGTGAATAAACCGCTCTGTTAGAGATACTGAGCCAGATTTAATAGTTAAAGACAGTAGTTTATGTAGACATCATCAAGTAATCTTGTTAACCTTGTAATGAATTTATGCTGACGATGCTTCTCTGCTTCAGGACTTCAGAAATATGACCTTCATTGGCTTTGTACCAAGATGAAGGTCCATTAGAAATAACAGCCCCATCGATAGAGGACCAGTACAAGCGAGGTAAGATGCGGATGGTACTGATGTTACACGACTATGCCAAATGTTTATCCCTTCAAGAGATAAGGAATGGAAGAAACTGGATAGACTCTAAGACAACAGAGAAGTTTGTGGTGTCCCTAGAATATTTGGTCAGACACAGACCAGTAGGGAAAGACTTGAAAGCAATGAGTTTAAACCATGTTATGCCATGAATGAGAAGGAGAAAAGGATTGCAGTAACCAACCAGGTAGAGAAAGAGGAGGTGAAAAGCCACTTTATGGAATTGGTACTCTGTTATGAACAGGGAGTGTCAGCTTCACCATCTTTATGACCTTCCCAATGTTCTTCAGTTTTAGAGTCTGACGAGACATTCACGGGGCTTAAACCCCTTATGGATGCGAAACCACTGGTCACCCTATCACTGGACATAGTCTTAACTACCTATAAATATGTTACTGCTCTATACTTTAGGGCGAGCTTCTTTCTCAGATATTGATATGTCCCATTATGACGATGTATTTCGTTGTCTCTGCAGAACTGGTCCAAACAACGTACCTTTGCCGATTGACATTACTGACTGTGTCAGTCCACTGTTTATTAGTAGTGGACCAGCCCACTTCCCACCTGGGGGTGTCCACCAGAACAGATATATGATACACTGACAATCCCACCCATGCTAGCATGGAAGGCAGACATTGAACGATGAAGATGACAATGATACATACAGGGTGCAGTGAATAAAGTGTTGTCTAAATTACACAAAAATGAAAATAACACTGACATCTCATTTTAAAAGATATATTTACCAAAATTACATAAAAATATCTTGAAATACTAAAGAGTAAATTTATTCAACAAAATCGCCATTGGTTTCAACCACAGCCTCCAGACGACTCCGGAATCTCCTGCAACACTTGGTCTCAGTAGTACATACGTTGCTGTAGGCTCTGTCTTAGCTCTACCACCACCTCAAGATAAATGACTGATTTGATTGATTGACTGATTGATCAACATACCTGTATAACCATTTCCATCTAAATCCATGCCACCTGATAAAGAATATCCAAATGTTCTTAGGCCGTTTTTCAAGTCGCTGGCATCAATCACCTGAAAATGAATAATAAAACTTTTAATTAAAAGAAAAAAAACTGGTGAATGCAACACACACACTCACAGAGGCATACAGAGTAAAAGGAATAAAATTATTGAAGATATTGAAGTATATAGCTCCCCCACCCCCACCATGTCCTGTATATAAATTCCATCAGGGTTTGACTTCATCTGTTAACTCTCCAGGGTCTGATGGAATGAGTACAAGTAATACACTAAGGCATATTTCAAATGGCTAACTGAAAAGTCAGTCTAGTGTGTGTGCGTATATGTATATATACATACACACATATTTATGTATGTATGTATATATGTAGGCATAGGCATGGTTATATGGTAAGAAGCTTGCTTCCCAATCATATGGTTCTAGGTTCAGTCCCACAGCAGGGCACCTTGGGCAAGTGTTTTCTCTTAAATCCTTGAGCTGACCAAAGCCTTGTGAATGGATTTGGTAAATGGAAACTGAAAGAAGCCTGACATATATGTACACACACACACACACACATATATATATATATATATATATATGTGTGTGTGTGTGTGTGTGTGTGTGTGTGTGTGTGTGTGTGTTTGTGTGTATGTATATCTATTCTCTGTGTCTTTCTGGCTTTGTCCCCACCACTGCTTGACAACTGGTGTTGGTGTGTTTACGTCCCTATAACCTAGAGGTTCAGCAGGGAGACCGATAGAATAAGTACCAAGCTTTAAATAAAAAAAGTTCTGGGGTCGATTTGTTCCACTAAAACCTTTCAAGGTCGTGTCCCAGCATGGCCAGTGTCAAATGACTGAAACAAGTAAAAGATAAAAGATATATGTATATATACCTTTATTCTTTTACTTGTTTCAATAGTATGACTGAGGCCATGCAGGAGCATCGCCGTTTAGTCAAAGAAATCGACCCCTGAACTTATTCTTTGTAAGCCTGGTACTTATTCTATCAGTCTCTTCTGCACCAAACCGCTAAGTTACGGGGACATAAACACACCAACATCGGTTGTCAAATGATGGTAGGGGGACAACACAGACACAGAGACACACACATACATATATACACATACACACACATATATATACATACATATTTATATATATATATATGACAGGATTCTTTCAGTTTTCATCTACCAAATCCATATATGTATGTATATATATATAACATCATTATCACCTTTGCTAACATTTGTTTTCTATCATCAACCTCATCATTTTCTTTTAATGTTTGTCTTTGTGCTGTGTGAGGAGCAACATGCCAAAAATTAGACCCAATTTTTCCTTGGCATATCGGAGAAGGTGGCTTACGAAGGTTGAGGTAGGGTTTGCACTCCAACTTCATAAAACCCTCACCAGCAATGACGACCCATAGAGACCCATGGGTTGGAGGGTTATCACCTGAGTGGGGCAAAGATGTCAACAGCCAGAAGTAGGGAATCACTAGCACATGCCACATAATACTACAACTTCTATTCCCATGCTGGCATGGGTTGGATGGTTTGAGAGGATATCATGGGTCCAAGGACTGCATTGTGCTCATATATGTATGTACGCGTGCACACATGTACTGTCAATGTTAATTAAATTAGCAAGAAATGGCTATTATGTAATTAAAATAATAATAATTCTTTCAAATTTTGGTACAGGACCAGCAATTTTAGTGGAAGAGGGCTTGCTAATTTCATCAACTAATTTAATGTTGCCCTAATAACAATCTTTTCTTCTATAGGGACAGGGCCTGGAATTTTGGTGGAGAGGGCTAGTTGTTTATATTGACCCTAATACTCAGCTGGTACTTATTTTATCAAATCTGAAAGGATGAAAGGCAAAGTTGACCTTAGCAGAGTTTGAACTCAGAATGCAGTGAGTCAGAAGAATTAACACTATAAACTACTATTTAATACTATTTTGTCTGGTGAATAACAATTTTGCCAACTCACCAACTTAATAATAATAATAATAATAATAATAAATAATAAACAAAGAAAGAAAGAAAAAATAAGGGAGCTGAAATTACAGTTGGAATCTAATCAAAATGCCAAGATTTTCTTTGTGATAGTAAGAAATTTACGATTGCCTTTCCAACAGAATGATCTCTGTGAAGTGAGAGAACTTTGGATTTTTCTATTCAAAATGCCTAGATTTTGATTTCAGATATCTGAAACAAAATTTATATTTGATTGAGGAGTGAAATGCCATTGATTATTGCACATTTAGCATCCAGAGTAACTTGATATTTTAATGAAATTTAAAGATAAAGAGGAAGGAAATGAAAATAAATGGGAAAACTCCCCAAACTTCTGCTTTACAATTATTGTAGTTTGAATGACTCAGTGAAGAGTTACTTCAGTTACAGGAATAGAAAGATTGAGGAGAATGTAAATAGTAACTGTTTATCTATTTTATAAATTTATACAATTCTGTTTGTTTGTTTTATGCATGATTTTTTTTCTTCCATGATAACATGGGTTAGATGAGTATATATTACTGATACATTATTTTAACCAGCTGTCATTCATGCAACTCATCTTTACTTGTTGTTCAAGCAAAGAATTTTTTGTTCTACATTTGTTTGACAGTATAGAATATAGACATTCATAAAAGATGTGTGAGTACACAAACACACATATTCATATATATATATATGTGAAGTGCACATTAATTTCATGAGCAAGGCACACTCAATGTTGTATCCAAGAGAGTGCCTGTTTTTATATCTACAAACATACATTTGGTTGTTTTGTTTGTAACATGTCACCTGCAAAAGCCTTTCTTAAACCAAGGATTAAGCAAAACCAAATGAGACAATATTCTCAGCATTGTATTATTGGATCCTTTATTTTTGATTGTCTTGAAAATGTCGGTACACAGAAGCTGGAAACATGAGATTGTTGGTCGTTAAAGCTACTTACCTGTGCAGGTTCAGCGATAACACCCTTCACAGATCCATGGTAAATATACACGGCACCTTTGCCATCTTTACCTCCATAGGGAGCAGAAGTGGCAAAATCTGGAAAAGTATAAAAAAAGTTATTAGTTATTCTAATTGTCAGGATCATGATAATAACGATGACAATAATTAGCATTGTTGTCATTGTGGTCTTCACCATCAACATCATCATCACTGTTGTCATTATCACCATACCGATGATAATCGTCAATGTTACCACTGTCATCATCATCATCATTGACATCATCTTCACAACCACCACCACCATCCTCCCCATCATCATCATCACCACCTTCAACATCATCACCATTATTATCAAAATTGTCATTGTTTTGCTGTGATCATCATGGTCATCATCAATATCATCACCATCATCTTCAACATCACTATTGTTATCAATATTGTCATCATTATCATCATCAACGACCCTTGTCCTTATCAGCATCATAGGTATCACTTTGCATCCACTTTTTCCATGCTGGCATAAGATTGCCAGAGACTTCTTGAAGCAGCACTGCACACTAACTGGCTATATTCCAGGAACCAATTCTTATTTACTTCTTCCAACTAAGGCATTTGATTCTATACTTTCACCTATCAAAGCATCAAACAGCCAAACTTTTTTTTATCTATGTAAGACTTAATCCAATTTCATTGCTGCCCAAAGACAACACATAAACATGTCATTTTAAAGTTCATTTTTCCATGGTTGAATGAGTCAGATTTATTGAGGCAAATTCTCTATGACTGGATGCCCCTCCTGTCACCAACCGTCACCAGTTTTCTGGTAAGGTTATATTTCCCCATGGCCTGACATGTTTGCTTTGAAGACTGGAAAGGTATAACACCACCTGTATGACAACGCAAACATACACAAATAAAAATGCATACACACCCTACCACAACATGCACAAACAAAACAGTTGAAACTCACCATTGTAGCCATCAAAGTTGATATCCTTCAATTTGGCAAATGCCCAACCGAATCTACCCTTCATTGTCTTGCCTACAAGGATGTCTTTGTTGTTTTGGTGGAATGTATGCTGCAAGGAGATAAATTAGTAAATATTTAATTAGATATACCCATTAAAATAAGGATTATAAAAATTTTCTGATACCAGAAATTGTATCACAGAATCCTTTGGTTCTATGACACAACTTCCTGTTTTAATCTTTTTGTTATCATATTTCTGTGGAGATGCTCTGTGCTTCTTTCAATTAATTATAAGCATAAAGAATTTAGTAAAATAACTTAGTTATCATTAAGCTAGTGTTTGGAATATAAATTGAGACTAAGGTTTGGTGGAAGATTTTAATTCAGAACTTTTGAAAATAAGACTTTTGTACTACAGAGCCAGAGACAGTTACAGGTGGGTTGGTTTCAAAAGGGTTAAATCAATTTAACCCTTTAGCATTCAGATTTCTCTGTCACATGTAATACTCATTTATTCACATTGATATCAATTGATTAATCATTATCTTGTAGCTTCATGTTATTGATGATGTGATTATTTTTAAAATGACATTGTAGGGGAAGTGTGAGAGAGCCAGATTTGGTCAGTCTGAAAATAAAACAGGTAGATTATTTTGGCTGGCTTAAATGCTAAAGGGTTAAATTAAAACTTAAGGTAGCAAACTGGCAGAATTATTAGTACATGAGACAAAATGCTTAGTGGAATTTTCTCCTGCTCATTACATTTTGAATTCAAATTGCACCGAGGTCAATTTTGCCTTTCATCCCATCTGGGTTCATAAAACAAAGTAACCATCATATATGCTAGAATGAATGGTTTGCTGTTGACGACTCCACAAAATTAGTGGAGGCGCAATGGCCCAGAGGTTAGGGCAGCGGACTTGTGGTCATAGGATCGTGGTCTCGATTCCCAGACCGGGAGTTGTGAGTGTTTATTGAGCGAAAATACCTAAAAGCTTCACAAGGCTCTGGTAGGGGGTGGTCGCGAAAGTAGGCGCAGGAGTGGCTGTGTGGTAAGTAGCTTGCTTACCAACCACATGGTTCTGGGTTCAGTCCCACTGCATGGCACCTTGGGCAAGTGTCTTCTACTATAGCCTCAGGCCGACCAAAGCCTTGTGAGTGGATTTGGTAGACGGAAACTGAAAGAAGCCCGTCGTATATATGTATATATATATATATGTATGTGTGTGTATATGTTT